>NC_092645.1:14251746-14554246 GCF_039555335.1 Amphiura filiformis
CTCTGGCGAGATGTCATAAAACAATTCTCCAAATAAAATATAATGATATTAATCCGCAATGTTATAAGTCCCACCGATTACGAGCTGAGCAAACTGTAGGCCATAATCAATAACGCGTTACTTGCTGTTTCACCAAATCAGCTGATACATGATTTTGATGTAACCAAGCTACACTTGTAACAAATGTCCTTAAATAGTTTGTAGTGCGGACATGTTTTCCCACTTGCAATCATTTTGAACGTAGGTGATAATGGCTCTAGGCTGCGCATTGATTTTTACATCAGCATAGGACGCCTTCATCGACCGTACAAACACCTAAAGGCAAAAAATGAAGTGGGTAAGGAAATAAAGTACCCAAAGCCAGTCCGTGTCGGTTTTTACCGTCAAATACAGTAACTGTTTATCATATCTTTTACGAAATGCATTGTTTTCTCACAAATTTATCTTCGAACTGAAACCATTTTAATGTATGAAGTTTTGAATCTGAAGTAATTATTTCATTAATAGATAATTATATTTGTGCAGTAGTCAGTTATTTTGAGTCAAATGAAATAGCTCATTTAAACACTTCATGTAGCTAAGGCACCAGAAACAAATGTGTTCGATCTTTGGATCGGCCGTCGATGCTGCTTCGATGCTTGTTATTAATGAACTATCAACTAATTAATCAGAAATAACATTAAATTTATATTGGTCAATATCACTACAGGCACAAATTAATATTTTATCACAATTAACAATAGTAATTTAATTGATTTCATAAATAATAAGGACCGATCAAGCATCGATGATCGATCGAAAGATCGAACTAATTTGTTTCTATAGCCTAAATAGGTGTGTGTATTTTTCACATACCGTAAAAACTCGATAGTTAGCATATGTGCTTACTATCGAACGCTTTTAAAACTTGCAAACAAGAAGAGCCCCATCAACAAAAGTGTAAACGGTTTTGAGCAAATCATCGATACACAGTTATATACGAACAAGTAAACCTGCAAATGTGTGTATCAATCCCATTAGCTCAGTTGGTGGATGGGGCTCTTCATGTTTGCATGTTTTAAAAGCGCTCGATAGTAAGCACATATGCTAGCTATCGAGTTTTGATATGTTTTTTCCGTCGTATATTCTGATTTGTCTACCTGCCTCTTTCCTGCAATTATTTGTATGCATGAGTATGCTTACAATCCAAATAATAAATTGGTTGATATGGTATCGAGCAAATTGCCGATGAAAATGATTTATATGCAAAACATGACAAATATAACTCTATCCTGGCCTCTTATTTCTCAGTAAGCCAAAAGTGTGTCCAAATTATTGTTAAATTTTTTTTATACGTGAAGGTCTGAATACCGTACTTGACTACACTGATTTGAAAATTTGGTGCCGTATTTCTTTTGTATAAAAACAGTCTTTGATATCAACAAATTGTAAATTGTAAATGCACAATGAGGAGATTATACCATTACGATATTTTCTTAAATATCAACAAAGTGTTTTCTCGTTATCTTTTTATAATGCTCGATCATATCTATCTATGTAATTTTAAATAGGCCGTCTGCAACTGACAAATGGATAAGGGTATCAAATGTTATCGCGATTGACGGGTTTAAATAATACATTCTGAGACACAGGTGCACGAATATTGACAAGGAAAGTGATACACCTGCCTTCAACAACGCTGTTCACATTCCGTGGTCGTTTTAAAACAGTTCAAGCATCATTTATAAGGAACCATTGGGTCAATATGTCATGATTCACATTTTTGACCAACTTAGTAAAGACAGGTGGGTATTAAGTTGAGGAACACATTTGTGCAATTATGATAAGAATAAGGTTGAGGAACATATTTATAAGATTGAGGATCATATTTTTGCAATCATGATAAGAACAAGTAGTGAAAATGATGACAAGTACTGACGCAGTTATGTCTTGTCCTTCTTCTGCGGTGTTTTTACATTCTCTGCTCACCCACTGTTGTATACATAGTTTGGCCATCATGTTGTACATGGCAAGGTCTGCCATTTACTGGGGTTCGCTGCTAGTATCCCCATTTGTTTATTTTTGATAGCGATTTACTCCAGTTCCCAGTCGTTTAAAGCATTTCCAGCCTTGCCATGGTTCTTCAGATGGAAGACACATACCTGTGTCTTGGATGGGTTTGCTCTGATGTTATTATCCTCATGGTATGTAGACAGGCCGGTGAGTACTTCCGTCTTAGTAGTCTCAACATAGAACTCTGTGCCATAGGTCATTCGCATATATGAAGCGATTGGGGCATTTTAAAGTACTCCTTCCCGTGCGAGGCCATTTGTTCAGATGTTACCCCCTTCATTACTCGGGTGGCCTTCCGTTATATTCAGATTTGTATTCTCGTGCTCTTTACCCTAGCCTTCTTCTTGTTAGATACTGGGTAACATTCCAGTGGAATAAAGAGGTCAGGGTCTATCAATTTATACACAGTACTCCTATCGTCCAAAAAAACAGTGTCCTACTTTCTCTGATTTTGTCTGTCCCCCTATAAATCTCTGCCAATCATCTACTACCAATTGCACTTTGGAGTGTCCATAATTCATAATCATATGGAAAAAGCAGTTGTACACGCATAGCAGTCTGTAATATCCGTTACGTCACTCGTTTATGAGTAATCATGAACTTCAAAAATATGATCATACATGCATTCTCACCAGGCTTTGAGTATTTTACACCTATCTTGTATTGTTTTTGAAGATTACTAGGAGTATTAACTTTCTGATTACTAAGAGTACTCATTTTGATAATTCTTTTTGCAGTATAGTTATTTCATATATTCAACTATACAACTGTCTTCAAAGAATAAAAGATGGGATTGAGGTTGCTCTCGTCTAACAGTTCTTGCCATTGCTACATTTCAAACACATCCTTGAGCCATGACAGATTTCTTTCAACCAGCGACAAAATACAAATATGCATAGCGAACAAATGACAAGACAAGTAGTAAGGCTGGTAAAATAGCACCAGTTTTGCACAACAAAATTAGAAAGTTTTCATTGAAATTTAAAATCTTGAGGTAGTTCATAAGACTTATTTGTGAGAAAGAAACGACCATAATAGTTTGATCAGCTCGTAATCGGTGGGATTTATTGGGCTTTTACCACTACCCAAAAAGTAGACCCACGTTGAGAGTGATGAGCTAACATGTCTAGTCTGTAATGTACATGTTAGTGTTAGCAGACAATGTAAGACCCGAATTGATAATTCGTGATGCTTTTAGTGAGATATCACAAAAGAATTGTGATGCGAGCAAGCAAAATTAGTCGGAACTCGGGGAATTTTCAGTTTCTTATAAGATAGTAACAAACATTTACAAAGTTGAAATTTCCAGAAAACCCCATTGAAATGTAACAACTAGTTCCTAGGATATGAGCAATTAAAGACTTTCCAAAACAATAGGAAACAAAAGGAAATATTTCCTTTGTTTGTCTATATCTCAAAATCAATATTTCCGAGTTCCGACTGATTTTGTTTGATCGCATCACAATACTTAAAACAACATTATATTAAAATCGATTACGAGCTGATCAAAATATAGTACCAACGAAGGTTTTGTTTGGATCACTGTTGATGATATTAAGTAGGTAATCCAATACTTAGATCTTAAACAAGCTCGTCAATCTGGTAAAAGCTCATCAATCTGGTAACGGTTCTTTAACATTTAACCCAAATATGAATATTTGAGGACAACAACATGACCTTTGAATCTTTGAGCACAACAACTCATACTCTATAACTTGAGGTCACTTTTTGAGCTGTGCTTTTTGGATGGAGGTTATCATGGTTATTGAACTCTTCCATTGGAGGTGAGATCATTTTGGCCCATAATCCTATTCAAGCTAGGCCGAGATAATAGTTAACCTCCAATTCTTTGAAGCGTTCATACCGGATCTTCAATATATTTTAATCGATTTGGAACGCCCATGAGTGGAAGATTTGATCTGAGCACTTCAGAAGTTAAAGAAACACAAAAATACTATTCACTTAATATAAGTTATGTTAAAGGAGTGGTTCGTGAACCTATCACCTTCTTTTTATGACATTTTGTAGTAAATATCCACGAAAAAACTTGTTCCGAAAATGTCAGTTAATTCCTGCTTTGCAAGTTATGTATGATTTTGAGCATAAAGGTATTGTTTTTAGCCGCTGGAGTGCATCTATCGTCTCATATAACACGGGCGACATCATTGTTTTACGCCAAAAATAATGATGCGGCTAAACACTGAAAACAATACCTTTATTCTCATTCTGAAACACTTCAATTCAAATAAAAATATCATAAGTATTACAAATTTTAATCAAACTAAATCCTGCATTTTACAAGGAATTACCTAGCGCTTAAAGTAGATCAGTCCGGTTGTTCCTATGCGCCTCCGATTGGTTAAAATAGTACACTGATCCATATATGGAGCAGAGGCAACAGTGTTAATTTCGTTCTGGTTTACCAGAACATAATTTAAATTTGACCATATATGTGTTAAACGAATTAATTTGCAAGAAATGTTTTGTACATAAACATTATGTAGCCAGAAAAGTGGGGAGTTGGGGCTGTGGATCACGAAAAGGTGATTTTATAAACTATTGATGTTTTGAATGTGGTCATAAGTTGATGAGTCACAGTTGTGCACAGGACGGTTTGCACTTATATAATATATAATCTTTTATATACTGGCTAAAAATATCGCAAATAAAATTAAAACATAACATTGAAACCATAATTGGACAACAGTAATTTTATTTGCGTTTAGACCGCAACGTGTAATAATGTTATCAATAAATATTTCAAGACTCCAGCATGACGTCAAAGATGTAGTAATCCTCTACAAGTGTTGTAGAATTAACTTCTCCTGGCGACAGGGTATAGAGTGTTGTTGAACCTGGAGACTCAAAGCTGCAGTCTCTTCATTATGTCTCTCTGTTGACTTTTAGCCTCCGTTAATACCTTCATATTCCACTTGATATTAGGCTTCCGTTTTGGGCAATCCTAGCATTCCGTATATTGACATGTTATATATAAATTTAGAATCCATAGACATGTCCATATACATTGGACCCAACTTCTCCAACAATATTTGATGTGTACCTCTCATGTTTGTGTCAAATGTTAAGGGTGTACTCTTAAGTTTGATACTGATACATTTATTAGGTTATACCAACATACTTGTTGAACGCCGTGTGACATTGTGCATCTTCTGTAGAAAATAATATGGACGACCAAGAGGGTAAAAAAAGGCTACAATTATAACTTTGGACGTCCCAGATAAAATCTTAGACGCCCACGAATTTGGCGGTAGATATTAAAGGCTAAAAATCAAAACAGCCAATCATTTTAAGCGTATTCAATTATTCGTCTATTATTAGACAAATGTCTAATCTTTAGACGTCCAAGCTCCAATATTTGAAAGTTCAATATGCAATCGTGGACGTCCAAGGTTAGACGTATAATAATGAGACATGTCTTTAGCCTTAGTTTTAGCCATAGAAACAGAAAGCCTTTAACCTTTAGTCACAATGTGTTTTTTTTATAGTTTTTTCTACTTCTGCTTTTTTTTTTTTTTTTTTTTTTTTTTTTTTTTTAAAGAAGATTAAACCATCCAAAAGTGGAAAAGTGCTCAACCAATAGGGAGCTGGATAGAAGTAAAATCCTGACAGCTTAGTGTTGCTAAATTATTGTTTTACAGATCTGTTTCAAAGGGCCGAATGGCTCTCACTCATCATAAACTAAATCCAGAGTGAACATCACAAAATATTTTTTCATACCAGTTACTATCATGTAACACATGACTAGTTATACATAAAAGATCACATAAAGTGTTTACAATGTCAATAATCGATCATAAGACTAGTTATACATTAAAGATCACATAAAGTGTTTACAATGTCAATAATCGATCATAAGACTAGTTATACATTAAAGATCACATAAAGTGTTTACAATGTCAATAATTGGTCATAAGCTGTCAGTAATAATTCAAGTGCAATCATGATTGATAATATGGTATTGGCAGACAAACGTATCGTGTCTATCTGTAATTGTAAAATAAATGTTTTCCTATGCCGACAGGCACTTGTGAGTTCTTTTCTTTTTGTTCAGCGTAGCCATGTCTGGTCTGTGGATTATATAGAACTTTTACTCAGTGCACAAGTTGCAAGTTTGATTTGAATTAGAATATGGCTTTGCTTTACTTATTATTCTTCAGTTTATCGAGAATTGCACGTTGTTGTCTTTTAATATCCATATAGTCACTGAATGTTGTAGCGTTCCTTCTTTTTTTTGTTCTTGATGATGATGATAATTATGCAAATTAATAGCAATAGTGCAAGACCTTCCTTTCAGTAATATGATCAACATAGAGCATATTGATTTCCCGCCAATAATATTCAATATCAAATAGATTGCATAGCGCTGACAGCTATGTGTCTTTGTCTTCGTCAATGAATATTGAAAACATAGTAACTACTGAATGAGTATCTTTAGTCATAAACATTAGCCTCATATGTAACGTGACCTAATAAAAAAAATAGACAGCACTCTCACATTAGAGTTTTTCTTAAGAATTACATGCACATATATCACTAGCTCAAAGTTACATAAAACGACAAAGACAATGTAATAATGTAACAATACCTATACACTAATGTTATTACTCCAAAGGAACAATAATAAGCTTAAATACATTACCTGTGGAACAATGCGATAACCAAAATTTACTACACACTCCTTAAAAAAAAAAGGGTTTGAAACTATATTCCTCGCAGTAATTTTCAAAAGATGATCGAGTTGCAATTTTTCTAATATTTGTGAGTGTATTTCGAAAAAGTGTCCTTCCTTTCTGTACTAAACGCCAGAACGGTGCTTAAAACTGGGTCTAATGTGAGCAGTCGAGGTATACAATTCACACAAACAAATATTACGCAAGAACACAAGTACAGGAGATCATTACTGATGCTTGATCGTTTCCCCAGCATAATACAAATAAAGTAGGTAATGGAGTTACGCATCCTGCACAAACATATATATTAAACACAATGGTGAACGATTGCTCGCTACAAGAGTCGAGGAAACTGAATATAAATAATAAGAAAGAAAGAACAGTTTACCACACCCAAAGTGCTACAATTAAACGAGACAAAAATAAACACAAATCCCGACCGGCACACAACCCAACTTGAAAAACAAGCAAGAAAATGTGCCGGTATGGGATTCGAACCCACGACCTTCCGATCTCTATTAGGATACCAGCTCACACAACAAATAAACACAAATCTCGACCGGCACACAATCTAACTTGTTGTCTCGTTTAATTGTAACACTCTGGATTGGTAAACTGTTCTTTTTTCCTATTAATTATTAATTCAGTTTCCCTTCTAGCGAGCAACCGTTCCCTAGTGTGTGTATACAGTATGTTCTTGTGTAGAATGAGCAACATTTTTAAATGTTGCTCATTCTACACAAACTTAAAAGTACTTATCTTAATACCAAATCACGGTCGTAACTATTAGGTTATAATATAACGTTACTTCTCATCCTAATCTCAATGTCAATGCCTTAGACGGTCTGCCCTTATTCAAACATATCAAAGACTGTTACAATAAATTGACACTCTCTGCCTAAACCCTCATCTAAGTTTCATAAAACAAACTGAGATTCTCTATCTCATAGCTCATCGAAGTTAAACAAGGACACATCATTATCAATTATTGTATCAGCTTAAGAAATCTAATCTTATTACATAGACAAAAACCCGCAAACCATTCCATTATCACATTAACTACAAGGATAAAAGAGATCCCTAGAACAACAAGAGGCCTTTTCAAATTCCAACCCCAATTATTGATTCTATAGAAACTCTAGCTTACCTAAGATACTAAAAAGAAGCTAATGTTACCTGGTTATTGCTGCTACATATAAAAGCGTTTAGCTTATTTTTCGCATTGATGTACTGGTACTCCGACACAGGTCTCACTCTTATTTGACGGAAATGTACGTAACCTGACACCGTGCTTGAAAAGAGATAGGCGTTTGTGTCTGAACCATTTTGCTTTATGATAACAAACATAAAAAATTACAATATCGATGATTGTGAAATATTGATGGAAATCGGCAGGCGGCTACTTGAGCAACTATTAAGAAGTGCACTTTCTTTTATTGACATTAGGTCTCCCTTAGGGCACCATTTATGATCATTTATTAATGAAATTAAATGTACATTTCACAGTTTCCGATTTGTGTATGTCATTTTGCCTCCGGCATTGCATGTTATTTCTTAATGCAGTAAGTCGGACGACACACACTTGCAATATTTGTGCAATTCATAACACGATAAAGTTATTGGTTGTTACAAGCTTAATTGGATGGAATTATTGTATTAGTCAATAGTGATTTGTATTTAGTTGGTGTGTCTGGTCAAGTGAACTAAAGTCAACTCTGATCGTCAAGTGAATTATGAACAAGTAAAATGAAGTAAGGAAAGTAGATTTCAGCATAATCCGGGGAACCCCGGTGAATAGCAATGATACATTCTTCATCTCCAGGAATGTCTTTGATTAAACGATCTCTGCGTGCTAATAAGCTTCAAACAAAAAAAGTCCAAGTTTTGATATATATATTTCAGATTATACTAGGCTTGTTTGTACTCGTTCTATGCTGATTCCAAATATGGTCATAGTAATTTATAATTCTGATATTTTTGAATTAAAAAAAAAAGAAACTTTGTCGTCTGCAACTGAGAAAATGCCGTTCCAAATTTACTTTACATCGAGGGGAGGGGTCATAATAGAGTGAGTTTGAATAGATAATCTTCTAGGTGGGGATTAAACACTGCTGGTTATTGTATGCTTATGAACGTGAATTTTGACAGAAAAACAGAAAAGCTAGAAGTTGTTCTGAGTGAACATAGCTTTTGTTCTTCGTTTTCTATTATTTTTTTAGGATACAAGGACACTTTTTTGTACAAATATATACGGAAAATAATAACGAAATACTGAAAGTTCTTCGTTTTCTGTTATTTTTTTTAGGATACAAGGACACTTTTTTGTACAAATATTATACGAAAAATAATAACGAAATACTGAAAGTTCATGAGATATATAAATGTAAGAATCCCGACTCTCAGGTATACTTTTCTGTCAAGCACAGGGAATGCTAAATCACTCGCATTCCACAAGAATTCTCATGCAAACTCATACAATTAAGGGATCAATAGGATGAGTGTGATACAAATTTCCATCCCCAGACTGTAGACGTTTAGACTTATCTTAGGCCATAATCAATGTCATATTACTTGCTGTTTCACGTAATAATCTAAAACATGATTTTTATGTAACCAAGCACTGCATGTCACAAATGTCCTTAGATAGTTTGTAGCGCAGACAGGTTTCCCCAAAATTTTGAACGCAGGTGATAATGCTTTAGGTTACGCATTGATTTTCAGGCGGTGATGGAAGCGATATCGCCAATTTTGAGGTCGCCATTGGATTAACATATAATCATGAAATCTTCACAAACAATTCTAAATTTGTTATGTGGTGTCAAAGCAAAATTATCTTACTCTAAAACCGCCGACAATGCATTAACCGAGTAGTGTTTTCGAACCACGATGGCCCTTCATAGCTTGGCATGGAGGCAGCGGTCTTGGGTCCAGCGTCTTGCCTTACCATGTCGACACAGATCAGGGAAAGCCTATCCAACTTCCTTTTCCATGTCATCCGCTTTCATGTCACTTACCGTTTCGCCTAATCATCTTAAACTTGGTTTACATGTAACCAAGCTATACATGTAACAAATGTGCTCAAAGAGTTTGTAGTGCAGGGCATGTTTTCCCACTTGCAATCATTTTGAACGTAGGTGATAATGGCTCTGGGCTGCGCATTGATTTTTGCATCAGCATAGGACGCCTTCATCGACCCTATAATACTTCGAGGCAAAACTTGAGGCGCAGTAAGAAAAAAACGTACGCAATAATCACAATTTTCAAACTGGACAATTTTGGGGTAAATTTGTTTTTTTACTAGATGCACTATCTAATCCTGCACATTTTGACACCACATTGAATCCAATGTGACTTCAAGAAGCAAAGTTACAAGCATTTGATTAGACGAAGGTCCAGTTTTAAAAGTGACAAACTGGCCTATTCAAAACTCCACAGACTAGCCATCTGGTTTGAGAGTGGTGAATGGCTAATTTATGCGTTTGGCTTTAATTTAAAACAAAAGGAACAAAAGAAAACTGTAACAAAAGAACTGACAAATAAAATGAAAGTTATGATAAGTACAGAGAAGTAAAAACTGAAAAAAAAAACTGCTTTAAATAACGCTTCATTGAAGAAACTGTGTTGTTTCTTTATTTCGCTTGTTGGAATATTTTTGCACTTTGTATAGGCCAGTTTGTCACTTTTAAAACGGGACCTTCGTCTTAGAATGAATATTTTAAACAGTTCGTCTATTCAATTGCTTGTAACTTTACTTCTTGAGGTCACATTGGATTCATTGTGATGTCATAATGTGCAGGATTAGATAGTGCATCTATTAAAAAAACAAATTTACCTTAATATTGTTCAGTTTTGAAATTGTGATTATTTTTCCAAGTGTAAGGATACTTTATTGGCGCAGTATATAAACAAACGCACATTAGCACAGTTTCTATCTACGCACTACGTATATTCATATTCGAATGGTATTCCCATCATATTTACTCGACTGAGCAAACTGGAATTAGATAAATCTGGTCTTTACTTAATAATGCATTGTATTTATTTGGTTGGTAAGTTTAAGTAACTTCAGCGTAAGTTTACTATATTTCCCCCTTGTATAATGTTATTTTCTGATGACCACTTCAGTATTGTATTTATAATCAGTATCAATGTACTTGTAAACCTAAATTGATGTGGTAGGGAAGTACTATAGTTTAGTTTAATAAGAGACGGGGAAGCCTTCGAATCTTTTGTGCAAAGAAATTCAATTCGATTTGGTATGAAGGACAAAATTAACGTTTTGTACCAGCAAATATCCAGAAGCACAAACATGTGTTGTGTACTATGTCTACGTTTGAAATTAAAATCTTATGAATGGAAACATTACTTTTTGTGTAATAGATATACCGACAATATTAATACCAATTCCAGCATGTCTAGCATTGGCATTGAACAACTTATCAAACACGATATTGCTTATAAACGTTCTTGGTGCCAAACTGTTTTATAAATGTATTCTGAAGTGAATGGTATAAAAAATGTCGCCATTCTAAGACATTATTATGATGCTATGTATAGGTACCCGTGGTTTGAGGCACCCAGTATTATACGTTTGTTCTTCCCACGAGTTTGTTATCCTTAGACCGATCAGAGTTTTGCATGCACTTAAGTCATTTGGAAAACCTACATTACTTTACAATGTACTAGTGCTTCAATATAATTACAGTGGAACGAAATGAAGTACGGTGTTATGGATATTGGGTGGTTGCAATGATTAAGCAAGAAGTGTATTGTATTATCATCAACACGTGTCACATTTGGTTAACATCCCAAAATTAAATTCCTTTCAGATTAAAATTAATGTCATTTGGTGCTGAAATTCATTCTTAAACCTGCTGTAGATGGAGTTTTTTTTATATAAACTGAAATGTTTGTGGGAAAATTGTTTAATTTTATTACACGTATTTACAGGGTGTCCCTGGAAGAACTGTATCGTCGGAAACTTAATTGTTTAGCTATTTTAACGCCACAACTAAACATACCTAAATAACTGGTGTAGTTGAGAAATAAATCCGCTATCACATACTTTTTGAATTTTGACAATTAACCACATCCTTCTTGAAATATAAGAATTTTACGAAACTCCCACATTTTCAAATCTCTCCGCGGATTCAAATATCAATCGATGATCTGCATTCGGAGTGCTAATCACTGGGTATCATCATCGCATGAGGCGTCTATTGTCGTTGATAGATATTTGACTCCGTGGAACGGATTAAAAATGAGGTAGTTTCGTAAAATTCTTGTATTTCAAAAACGGAGTGGTCAATTTGTCAAAATTAAAAAAGTATGTGATATCTGATATATTCCTCAACCACATTGGGTATTTAGTTATGTTTGGTTTATGCGTTAAAGTAACCAAAAAATCAGCTCCCGACGATAGAGACACCTTCTATATATATGTAAGACAGCACATTGTGAGTGATAACGTAGTGTATAGATGATGGATGTCAACAACCTTGTGTCTATATAAAGACCATTTAATTACCTTACGTTCGGTTCATTGTTGTTCACTCTTTTGAGTGAATTCTTATTTGCATGTGCATTTCTCAGTGACACGATTGATGTTTCAATTAAATAGATATTTCAATTAAGTCAAGATATAATTAAGATTGATATGGTGGACTAATATGTCAAATTAATTATAAATACATTCGGCCAATTAAAAAATTCCACCTACATTTTGTGTCTATATATTCTTAATATTGCTTCGTTATCCACACGCAATCTTTGAAGGAACTCATTAAATTGCGTTTGCTAGCCAGCAATCGATACAAAATGCAAACATATAATATTTTAACGGCTATTTCTTACAATAAATAGAAGAAACAACTTTTACATCATATCACAATACGAAAGGGAGATTATTTAAGGTTATCAGCTATTTTAAACTGTTGCGATTTGGTAGTTCACAGCATCTTGTGAATGGTATTGAGCTTTGGCAAAAATTGCATTGATCATTTCATAGCGAGTTGGTAGAAGAATTCAAATATCACAGATATACTTTTGTAGGTCCTGTGGTTCTTGAGTTATGTTGTAAAGAATGGTGAAACAACAACACTTTTGTAAAACGTACATCCCAGCAAACACAAAAACGTTTTAAAAACGTTATAAATAAGTTATATTTTGGCTTTTGGTTTAGGTAAAAACGTTTAATAACATTAAAATGTCGGGTTATATAAAGGTCATGATAACGTTTTAAAACGATTTGTATGAAAATAAACTACAACAATATTTTTAAAGATGTTTTCAAGAAATGTTATTGTAAACTATTTTTGCAAACATTTTTGCCAAATATTATGTCAATACTTAAATAACATTATGTTAAAATATTTGAACCCAGCAAACACTGAAATGTTCTTAAAATGTTTTTCAAAACCTTTTAATAACATTTAAATGTCGGGTTATATAAAGGTCATGAAAACGTTTTAAAACGTTATTGAAAATATTTTGGGCAAACATTTTTCGAAAAATATTTTTTCAACCCCAAAATAACATTCTGTTTAGAATGTTTTGTATCAAGTTTTCAAGAATTTTTTGGAATGTTATTAAAACGTTTATATACCCTTTATATAACCCGACATTTAAACATTTTCTGTAAAACATTTTTATTTGCTGAGCAGTAGATTGTCAAAAAATGTTTTTAAGGTTATGAAAACGTGTTATACTCTTAATATACCCTTTATATAACCCGACATTTAAACGTTTTCTGACAACCTTTAATAACCTTTTGCGAATAATGTCGAAAACGTTTTGTGTTTGCTGGGATGACTCATTAACAACAATATATCAAGCAAGTTTTCAAAGTATGTGATTTGTAGAATGAACGTTTGCAAAAAAAGTGTTATTTTTAAATAATACATTGATTTAGACAATGAAAATCGATTTTTTTTGGCTGCTTCGACCAATAATACCGCATCTAGCCTTAACGCACCCTTGTATACATTTATGGCATGTTTCACCGTCAGTACATTCACTCATTCATTCACGCAGCGCGTGTTAACACTGTACTTATCACTTTGTGTAAATTCTACATAAACAACTCATCCATTAAGTTATTAGTCATACCCTTCAGCATTCACATGCTTAACACACAGGTCATCGAACTGCGACGGGGAGATTGAGTATAACATGCACTTGTAGTTCACTTATCGACGCAATCATTCATGAAAGTTGTTATCAATCAATATATAGTGCAATTTAAAGCAAATGGCAATGCAGGTAGTGGTAAGAGCACATTAAACTATACATTGTACATACACTAGCTCACTAAATATCTTTAGGTAGTACTTTTAGAGGAAAAATCCGAGTTAAATTTTATCATCTCATATATAATTTGCGCTAAAAATGTATTTGAATAAGTTTTTAAAATTCATAGTGTAATATGAGCGCGTACATACGCCCCACTAACATAATCACTAGGATCTACGACATGCTCATCTTTCATGGGCATAGTTCTTCAACCCCAATACATTTGTTCATTCACAGAATGACCTTTGAACATTTGGGTACAAAAACTTATACTCTGCAACTAAAGGTCAAATTTTGCACTATGATTATGTAATTGAGGTTATTGGACTATACCATTGAGATGAGGCTATTGTGGTCCATAGTGAATGCATTTTAATAATAGCATTAGCATTGATTCAAGAATATCCCCATTGATTCGCTGTAAGTGTGGTAACACCTGTCACAATACTGTTAAATGTCACATTAGATCAGTGCTAAATTCAACGATTGGTTCAATGTAGTAATTAGAATACATAATGATGTGAAACACTATGATCTCAAACATGACAATCTCTAGGACACAGTTCCTTAACCCCAATATGCCTTTATCTCAAAAGAGTGATCTTTGGATACGTTAAGTGCAAAAAAAGTTTCCCGCTATATCTCAATCATACTGAACCCTAATCTTACATTCGGTTGTTAGAGTATTCTGGACGACAGCATCATTGGACTTTTAGTGTCATGAACAATCTTGCTACTGTTACTTTTAACATGCTTAACTTTTAAAATGTAGTATCGCGTGACTTCTATATATTCAGGTATTATTTTGTTTGGACTCTAAGACACTGCACAGCTCCGCGACAGGTGGACATTATACCCATCTACACATCCAGCAACTGTGTTCAAAGGTGCCACCAAAACCACCAAAACTTATCTTTGAAAAAGCAAATAAAATAACACCCGTAACAAAAATAAATCAAAAAGTCCCAGTTATAACACACTTAACTGTGTTTGATACTGACCACAGGTGCGTGTGTGACATCAGTGGACGACACATGATAAATGGCCTTTCAATTAATGATGTCACATTGAGAACAAATTGTCTAATTTGAGTGAGTGAAACAGGACATTATACACCATATACACCCTTTTGTGGTTGTATAGGAGTATTAACTCAAACTCAATACAACAGTCACATAAATGTTACATCTGGTGGTCAGAGAATCATTGTCTACAATAATGAATCATGAAGTTTCTGGACTAACGAGTTTATGTATACAGCCGAATGACGTATCGAAATACGTAAAACAAAATTCTCCATCTATCGACCACTTTCAGTTTTAGTGCTTTGTTTTAATTGTATGTTTACTTTTTGTGCACAGTATATACTCAATGATAGTATAAGTTAATAAAAGTATATTATTTTAATCTAGGAGACTATATGATAACATACTGAGCGTGGATTTAATTTATCATATGCAACATAACCTTGTTTATAATCTATGATCGAAACTTCAATATGGATTTTAATCAGTATTCTTCGACAATATTTATAAATACGTATTTATAAATACGCAAGTGACCACAACCGTGGTGCCATAACAGCTTGTAGACAGTAAGTCTCGCAGCGGGTGGTCTTCCAGTACATTTGAATGCAAACATGTAAAGATAGGAAAGCAACACGAGACCACTGTGCAGCAAAATTGTCTATTTTGTTCACCTTTGTGGTTATAATATAAAAGTTTCCGTCGATAAATATTTTTCCGTCGGTAAATACTTTCAAAATGTTGTTTGTTCTTGAATATGGCTTTTAATCAGCATGCTGTGACAATATTTGTAAATACGTATTTATAAATACGCAAGTGACCACATCCGCGGTGCCATAACAGCTTGTAGACAGTAAGTCTCGAAGTGTCTCTCTACACAGCGGGTGGTCTTCATGTACTTTTGAATACAAACATGGCAAAAGTGGTAACCAACACCAGACTACTGTGCAGCAAAATTGTCTATTTTTTTTCAACTTTGTGATTATAATATAAACGTTTCCATTGATAAATAATTTTGCCTCGGTAAATACTTTCAAAATGTTGTTTGTTATTGAATATGTCTTTTAATCAGCATGCTTCGACAATATTTGTAAATACGTATTTATAAATACGCAAGTGACCACATCCGCGGTGCCATAACAGCTTGTAGACAGTAAGTCTTGAAGTGTCTCTCTACACAGCGGGTGGTCTTCATGTACTTTTGAATACAAACATGGCAAAAGTGGTAACCAACACCAGACTACTGTGCAGCAAAATTGTCTATTTTTTCAACTTTGTGATAAACGTTTCAATTGATAAATATTCTTCCGTTGGTAAATACTTCCACAATGTTGTTTTTAATACCATAATACAAATTCAGAATCCCACATGTGTAATGATTTTGCCATTCAATTAATACGCAAACTAGTCTTTTTTAATTCGGTCTTCAATTATAGTGTTCACATTCGTACAAAATATCACTCTTGAGTCAACTTGAACTATTGCATTCAAAATATTGTAAGAAAAGCAACATCTGAGAAGAATATAAACAGGCACACAAATTTAAATTTTCAAACTAGGAGTTTTTTTATATAAATAATATAAAAGTCGGAAACATTGTAAATACAAAAATCATAAATTATTTTTGACAAAAAAATAATGAAATTTTAGAGATAAAATGGTCTCAATTGGTTAGAGATTATCAGATATGTAGTCAGAATCCTTGAAAGGGATATTTTGCTAACAGTTAAACAAAATGGGGGTCATTGGGTGAGAGGGTGTTGGAAATGGTGGCCGCACATCCCCATCACCAATTTTAGTGAGTGCCCCAACCACAGGGGTTGATGTACATAGACCGCTCGATCACTTTTTCAAAAAAGTTCAAAAAAAGATAACTAAGTCCAAGCCAACCAATTTGCATGTACTATATGCACAATAATTGTACAAGGATTACTTCGGCTTAAAAATCCTTGAAAAAAACTTGAAAATTTATGAAAATTCAGCTCAAAATCCAAGATGGCGGCCGTAAAGTGAAAATTGTCAGAAGAAGAAAACTATATCGAAGCCAAGCCATTAACATGTCTCACATGATAGGTCATTGCATACAGATTAATTAGGGGCTTTAAAAAATGAAGAAAAAATTCGTCTTTGGTTTCAAAATGCACAAAATGGCAAAAATCCAAAATGGCGGATATACGAATAAATGATCAGGGCCAACACCTGTGCAACACATGTCATAATTATGATGTACTTGGTACACAATATGATTGAATGAGGAGGCTGTTTTATCCTCACGGCACTATGTCATACCCTTTTGAAATGTTAAACGATTACTGTAGATTAATACTATTGTAATAATCCTGCAAACTCGTCATTGTTGTGTTTCGACATCGGTGATGCTATATCTCCAACAGTCACAATTGACTGCTAAAGCTGAATATTAGATATTTTATCACTGAGAATAATTTTTGCCAGAGCAAAAACAAAAATGAATAGACCTTAACAAAACCATACCCTCGGAATTTGACTGACCACCCTAGACCCGGGTAAGGTGGTTGGTCAAAGTAACTTGCAAAGTTTCTTGTATTATAAATCTAAAAATATTTCGGTATAAAGATGTTAAATATACCTCAATGATGTTTCGTACTACATCGTAGTACTTTCTCAAATTGACTGACCAATTCTTCCACTCCTCATGTGCTTCCTGTTGAAACTTGACGTTGGTGGCGTTTTGGAGTGGGGTAAGATGGAAAAGCATAATGTGAATAAACTACTTTGAATTGAATTACTTAGTAAATTGAATTGGTCATAAATGTTGGGTATGAAGGGGTTGGCCCCCTGTGTTAGTGTAGGGTAACCACTTCAAAACAAAATACATGTTTTTCACTGTAGACTAAATCTCTATTTCTAATTCACGATGATTCTATACCTGTAACACTATCTTTCTAAAATTTCAGAATAAAATTTACAGCATGGTTAATGTATGTCCACCTTATTACGTCATCATTTGATGTGAGACCTCTCTTTCCACTTGATTTGCCTAACAAATCACAAAAGTGATTACATTCTGTCCTTATCTGCCTCGAGCTATAAGCTAGAGCGTTCACATGTGTGACATTCGATACGATGGGCTGAAGTAGGGTGCCCATGGCGTGAGACCCAGTTATTCTTACACCAATAATATCAGTCGGGGAATTGACATTTTCTGAAAACGAAATCAAATTCTTGTCTTGTTATCTATTCAGGAAATAACAACGGTGTGTACAGTAGCGAAGGTCGTGGTCATTGTGGTTATGTAAAAATATATTACAATCATATAATATATAAAAGGAATGACAATTTACCTGCCACTATATCGATTGGTAGGAAAGTGGTCATCAACACAGACATTTCCCCTGGCTTTTCCCCAGATGAAGTGGATTCCTAAAACACATTACCACACGGGCACTACTGCTTTTCCTATAGTGTCCCTAATTGGTTAATTATATTGATGACGTAATTATCTAATTAACCAATCAAAAAAGGGCTTTTAATTCTCAATAGCAATACAATAATTTTCGGGATATTCATTGAATTATAACCTAAAAAAAAGATGCTAAAAGCCAGAAATGTCCCTTTAATTTGCAGCACCTTTTGCTGGGATCGATCTCAAGACGATAAAAAATACAAAGTACAAGAAAGATAACAGAGAATACAAAATATCCCGGGCAAAATATAAATACAATTCAAATATTTACAAGCAAATAAGCATTTCGTGCTTCTAGCATCTTCTTTACAGGGTATAGTTCAATAGATATCCCCGAAAACACGTTTCCAAAATATCAGTTAATTTGGACAATTCAATTTTCGAGTTATAATTCCTACTTTTAAAACACTGTATTGTAATTGCTGATTGTCGATAGGAAGAAAATGCAAATTGGACAATGTCTTTTTCAAACGACAAAATCAGCAAGAAAAGCTTATGCATACAAACATGTAGTCCTAGGTTTCTTATGGTATAAAATCTCAACGTCTTTTGGAGTAAGTAGAGGGGTGAGGCTGTAGATCACGAAATGCCCCTTTTAATAACATGATTAAAATTAAATAAAAACATTAAAGAAATCAAATGGCAAGTAGGCACGACCATGCCACAACTATGACAAACAGAGTCAAGACATTGGCGGAACCGTGGCGACGTACAAAAACCACACACACAGTAACTTTAAGAATGGCTACAGGCTATCAGAGTAAAAAAACAATGCAATGGTCTGCTCGGCCAAATGACATAACAACATTAACATAGAATTTTGCACTTACAAATCTTCTCGGTTGCTGCTATGGGAGCTGCTTGGTCCAATTATTTGTTGCAACTTGTTGACATCTTTTATGCTCGTGCACGCTCTCATTTCAAATGGGGTTAAATGAATGGGTGATTCCATTTGAAATCTACACCCCCTGTGTAGGAGATTAAGTTCATGTCTTCCATAGAGGGTGTATGGATTTCAACTGGAGTAGTCCACTTACGACACGGTCATTAGTTAAAAGTGTACGTGGCTGTCTGGATTCTAGATGATTATCGTAAATAATATATTTTTAACAGCAGTGGTATCAGAACTGTTCCTGTGGTAAGTTTGCAGTAATTTCTTTTGGCTCAAAGGCTGCAATAGAAAGTATGACAAACCCAAATCGTTCGTTGGATGCTATGAAGGAGTCAAGTCAATCTAAACGATATGAAAAGAATATGGCAACTCCTGCATCACAGTGTAGTTAAAAAGAGAGAATTCACGATGACTCTAACCTGTAACGCTGTTCTCCAAAAATTTTAGAATAAAATTCACAGCATGGATAATGTATGTCCACCTTATTACGTCATCATTTGATGTGAGACCTCTCTTTTCACTTGATTTGCTTAGCAAATCACAAAAGTGATTACATTTTGTTCTTATCAGCCTCGGGCTATAACCTAGAGCGTTCACATGTGTGACATTCGATACGATGGGCTGAAGTAGGGTGCCCATGGCGTGAGACCCAGTTATTCTGACACCAATAATATCAGTCGGGGAATTGACATTTTCTGAAAACGAAATCAAATTGTTGCCTTGTTATCTATTGGGCTATTCCCGATGAAATCCATACACCCCCTATGGAAGACATGACATTAATCTCCCACACAGGGAGTGTGAATCTCAAATGAAGTCACTCATCCAGGTAACCCCATTTAAAATTCACACGCCCTGTGTGGAAGATTAAGGTCATTTCTTCCATAAAGGGTGTATGGATTTTAACTGGAATAGCCCATTCTGGAAACAATAACGGTGTACATAGTAGTGGAGGTCGTGGTCATTGCGGTTATGTAAAAAGAAATGTCATCTATGTAAAAGGAATGACCATTAACCTGACATGTCGATTCAAAGGGAAGTGGTCGTCAACACTGACATTTCCCCTGGCTTTTCCCCAGATAAAGAGGATTCCTAAACCTCGTAGTGGGTATTATTAACTACACGGGCACTACTGCTTTTCACATAGTACCCCTAATTGGTTAGTTATAATGACGTAATCATCTGAGTAACAAATTGAGCTTTTAGATATCTTAGCTATTTTACGCTTAACCACTTCAGTCTAAACAATCTAATTTTACCATGTCTTTGATTAGCTCAATACATCGATACGCTTCAATAAAACCTCTTTATAAGCAATCAAAATAGTGATTAGAGAAATGTTAGAGGTTCATGTGGTCCAAGGAGCCAGTAATGTCAAATTGTCAATAGCAGTAAGGGATAGTAAGGCAAGCATATCATGTTGTGTAAGGAATTTCTTCATTATATTTTTAAAAAGATACGATCTTCACTGTAGCAAAATTTAAGAACATATGAAATTGCTACAATTAATGCACACGGTTAGATTGTTAATAAGACCATTACCAAATTAGTGAGATAGATTTATATTCTATAAAATTATACTAATTGAGATCCTTCAAATGTTAAGTTATAAACAAAAGAGTCTTTTGGACAAAATCATACAAATACTTGTTCACACTAATTGCATGTATTAAAACAACCAAGCTAATGATGAGAATTTTCCAACTTTGCAGGATAAACATCTATAATTTGTTCGGCTTATACTGTACTAAAATAATGAGACTCATGACACATGTATTGATACAGAATGGCGTGCACGCAGTTGGGCACAGCACCTACGCTAGTTCTGTAATGCGTGACTGACTCGCGCTTATGTGCATTACGCTAGCGTTATAGCGTAAGTTTATTTATAGATGCGCGCAGTAACAAAATCAGAATCATGTTCGATTATAAGCCCAACAAAGTATATGTGTGGGTTTATAAACGTGACCTGCAATTTATTGACAGGATAAGTGTATACGGTGATCAGTGTTATTAAAATCAGCGTCATATTTGGTACTGTATTTAAATTTACTAAAATGGGGTTAATTATTATTTCTGTATAATCCATTTAGCAATGGACGTGTCTAAAATCAACAGATTTCTCACACCTTTATACAAATAATATATGTTTAGAACTTATTTTTCTTAAGTTTCACATGTATTAATCAATTTTGATTTAATTAAAGTCAGAATGAAATAATACGTCAAGATTCTCGTAGAAATATGTACGATCAAATTGAATATATGAATACAAAACCCACCCAAGTCCATACTTTGGCCAAATTGAGTTAAGCATGGGAAATTGTTGCTATACATAGGCTTGACATATGTATGAAAGAACAACTCAAATTCATCCGCTGTGTCTATTGAACATGTGAAAAATAGCATGTATGACAGAACCACCCAAATTCAGGATTTGAGTCTTGTAAGACATTGATTTAAATCCAGTATGTATAAAAGTCCACTTGTAACACATTTATTGCTGGAGAGTGACTTTTGAAAAAAAAAAAGGTTTAATCAAGGAGAGTGTGTGGTTTATATTACATGGCAGTATGCTTATCAACATTATATATACAGGTGTGCTTTATTTTGTTTTATCTTACTAGTGATAATCTCATTCCAACATTGTTGTCTTTGTATATGATTCAAAAAACCACCCAAGTCCAGCATTTAAAATGAACCCCACGAAGTCCCTGAAATGCTAATCGTCATACCTAATACAGTTTAACCCACTCATTTGCACGTAAAACTCACCATATTGACGAGGTAAATCTAACTGAAAGAATTAAAATGATACGCAGGTTTTTTTCCTCAAAATCACTTCCCATGGACTTGGGTGGGTTTTGAGTTCATGTATTCAATTGCATAAATACAATGGCTGACAATGCACCACCCACCATCATTAGGCAGCAGCTTAGGCAATGCAATCCCTGAGTTATCATGGTTATAAAACTTAAATTACAACGCCTTCCACAAAGGTACGACGATATGATTTTATATTACATTTACTCTTACATTAGTTACTCAATATGATTAAAAAAGAGAACAGAAAAGAACAAACTTTTTGTTGTTGAAAAACAGTGGCTTTTTTCGACGGGAATAAGCAAACTATGATGAAATTTTATCAGTCTCGCCGTCGAGTCATGATTAAAGAATGAAAAAGGAAAAGTGATCCCGCCCGGGAATTGAACCCAGGACCTCTTGTTTACGAGAGGTCGTAAACAAAATACAAATATGAACACAAATAGTTTATAGTTTATACACATGCTCACAGTTACCCCTGCAACTCACCCCTTCACACCAACACACATCACCACCCCTGAATACACACCCACAGTAATCTTTACACACAAACTCAAACTATTAAAACATCAGAACAGCTTAAATACAATAATGACAGGGGAGGTAATTGATTGATTGATTGATTGATTGATTGGTTGATTGACGGATTGATTGATTGATTGATTGATTGATTAATTAATTGATTGATTGATTGATTGATTGATTAATTAATTAATTGATTGATTGATTGATTGATTGATTGATTGATTGATTGATTGATTGATTGATTGATTGATTCATTCATTCATTCATTAGTGACTTCTAATAATAAATGACAATATTTAGTGGATTATTTGAGTACAATTCTTTACTTTGACGTTTGGATTTTAATGTAGTTGAGTACAACGCAGAGTATTAGTTTACTCAGTTTGTTGAACTGTTCTTTTTTTACTCAATATTGAATCATTTTTATTTAGAGTGTATTTGCTTTATTCAAGTAATCAAGTTCATGTTCATCTAAAACTAACAATTTCACGCCCCGATAATTTGAGACAAATTTTGACCTACTTTCTTTACCGCCAAATATATTAAACCAATATCAGTTAAGCTTAAACTAATATCGATATTAGATCAAATTTACTATTAATTAAATTAAACAAATTAGGAGTATAAACATAATAAAGACGTATAAGACTTCATAGAACTTAACATAGTTTGTTGGTATCTTAAATCACGTGCGACACGATTATTAAGGAGTCAAATGTGGTTAATATTGATTTTTGAGGCATTGGCAAAAAAGTGCACACATTATTTGGTTTGTTATTGTTTTTATCAACGGATAAATTGGCCATGTAGCATGGTAACCAGAAGTTAAGTTTTTATGGGATTAGCATCACAACGTTGAATTTTCAAAGGGCTAGTAAATTATTTTAAAAATTGAAATTTAATATTTATGATATTATAATAAATAAATAAATTTCGATACTTTGATATTAGAATCATACATTTCCTCTTGACTGTATTACATACCTTAGGGTTGTACTGTGTTTCGCCTAAAGTTCGGTAGTGACGTAGGTACGTATTTTGCTGTGCGCAGTATTGAACCGCACTCGTAAAAGTAATCGTGCAGAGCGTACACGCAGGCGTACAAGGGTGATTAGTTGGCACGCTTACGGCGCAACCGCAAGAAAGCGTTTAAGTCACTTCTGAACTTGAGGTGTGTCGCAGTATGCTTAACATGATTGATAGTTAAGAATACATGCAACCTGAAAGTATTAAAATGCAAACAAGAGAGCTGTGTTCTCAAGAACACTTTGATTGAAATGCTTCATCTTTAACAATAAGGTCTTCGTACCTTTCAGTGTATTTGTAATCATATATCACCTTTCACTATTGATTTTGTCAGTGCATTTTAATTTCCAAATACACTATGGACCAAAATAGTCTCATATCTGCTGGTGTAGTTCATAACTTCCATTCAACAATCATAGCACAAAATATGACCTCAAGATATGGAGTATGAGTTTCTGCACTCAACTACTTCAAAAGCCATTTTATGCATGTTGGGGTTATATGACTGTGTACTGACAGATGCGCATGTTTGAGACCCGTCTTCCAGCAATAAAGTACTAGTTTTCCTATACTGCATAGTTTTATGTTTTGTCTATGGGTCTATGTAGGCAGTTGTATAATAAAGTTACCCTCCCTGTTCGGAATTTCAGAACTACCCATTAAAAATAAATGTGAATTAAAAATAAATAAACGTGATGAATTCTCATTGTTATGAACATCAACATGCTTGGGCAAACATTCCACCTTCATAATCACGGAATTCACATATTTAGAATCATTGTATATTTGGTATGCGCGACTCTACCGTATCCATTTATTCAAGTTGTTCAAGGGGGTGCACCCGCTTCACGCAATAGCCCATTTAGTACATACTATATCAAATTTGCCAATAACGTAATTTTGGGTTCTTAGTGTTACTCTTCAAATCATCATTGATTAGAACGCGTAGGTGCGTAATGATTTATTGTTAATCTTTATTATAATTCTATGCCTCTGCTATTGGAAATAGAAGAAGACTTGGTTGGACCTTTCCTCGAGCAGATACATTTACGCCTGTTTGCAAGTAACGAACTGAATGCCAACGCAATTTTATACAATCAACTTGAAATCGCTGATGAAAGTAAAGTGTACTATAATGTAATTTACTTTTTAATGATGACCCACTTTAAAATGTTTAGAAAACATAGTTGCTAACAGGATCGTAACATTTTTCACATTAAAAAATAAAAATATAAATAATGTAAGTACTTTAACCTTTTTATGGTTTGGTAGTGACGTCAGTCATTTAACGAGTTTAACGCAAGCGTGCCGATAAACTGGCTTTGCACGCGTGTCATACTCTATGCGATTAGGTTACCGCGCGAGATTCGATATGGCGACTAGATAAATACGCACCAATGTCACTCTCAAACTCGAAGTGAGACGATCTTATAGTTTTAAAAGGGTACTGTTCAACGCTATCAATAGGTTACGTTTTTTTTAAACATAACACTTGTGTATGCTTTCAGTCATCTGGGATTTGTTCAAATTGCTGTTAATTAAATCTGATCAACCAGAAAAACTCTTTTTTGGCTAAATGAAATCACCGACGTTGCGGCCAAAACCTTTGGCCTTCAGCTGGGTAGATGATTTAGGGTCATCCGAGGTCAATCGATGAGGAAGTTGCTTGATGACCAGATCTGTCACATGGTTTGGATTGGGTCATCCAGCTTCCTCATCGATTGACCACGGATGACCCAAAATCATCCACCCAGCTGAAGGCCAAAGGTTTTGGCCACAACGTCGGTGATTCCATCTAGCCAAAAAGCGAGTTTTTCTGGTCGACCAGATTTAATTAACAACAATTTTTTAAACATTATTTGTGAAAGTTATTGAATTCGTATCAAATACGGGCGGGCCCTTCTATATTCAGTCCAAGAGAACGCCAAATATGGATCAGGAGTATTACATAATAATACCCTGCTATGACAATAGCTGCACTAGGTTAATCGTATAATCTCCTTATGTGGTTAGCATGGCTGGGCCAGGAAATCCACAAGGTCAGCCAATGTATGTACATGTATTCGGTACATGTTCCATATCTTTTACAATGGGTGATAAATTTCTGGTTTGTTTTATTTCAAAACGCAACATTCGATATTCTAAAGCTTGGTCCAAATCCAAGAGAAGAACAAACTCTAGTAATTTATGTGGTTTCAAATTATATCGGCCGTTGCCTTTTTGATAGAAATGGTGTTTGTTGATGTGCACAGTTTCCCATTAGATCATAACATGCAGGTCTTTTAATCCATATTTGGCGTTGTTCTGGGACTGATATTGGAACTCACTTGCAGTGTTTAGTCGTCGAATGGGAGTCTTCGGCCTCGGTCCTGCCAGCCCTGCGGACTTGATGTTTTTTATTGAGACTCCCATACGACGACCAAACACTCCAAGTTAGTTTCAATATAGAAGGTCAAGAAAGTTCAGTGACATTGACACCATAGAAATGTGAGGAAATCAAAATAATTTTTTACTGTCCTCGCATTGTACATAGAGTATAGAATCATGTCTTCACTTATATTAGTTTACAAATACCTACATACATACACACACCCCACATCACTATATACCATGCATACATACAACTGAATTATATTAAGATTGTGTAAATAGTGATCGTTTTAAGGCATAGTGACATGTGGATACAGTAGCCTCAAAAGTGACGTGGATTTGCCCATACATGTATTTAACATCAGCATCTTCCCTTCTTATTATCAACACGTCCTATCAGATGTTCCTTTCTTATATGTCAATGTTGTGATGTTCGTTTTGTAAACACTGTAAAGAAACTTACTTTTACGCCCAATAGTTTGAATGCAATAGTTCAAGTTGACTCAAGAGTGATTTTTTTATCTGCATTTGAACACTATTTACATTTCGTTGTTAGTTCAGCACTGTAATCTTTGTGTACCATGCAATGGTTTCTATAAAGGGTAAACGAAGTGAAAATATTAAATTTAAATTCACCATTTTATCTCCATTTGTAACCTTTTCAAATTTTGAAACATTGAACTAATTATAGATAAAGAACGGGTAGCGTGATGGATATTTCAGATTACGCAATCTTAGAAAGGTGTGAATCAAATTAAAGCAAATTTGAAATTGAAAGTAAAAACAAATACAAAACTGATCCTTTAATAAGTTCAACGTACGACTCGGATGAAAATAACTACTATGTTAATCGCAAAGGTACAAGGTTTAGGGTAACGTTGCGTTTTAAGTATTATTTATTAAAATCCACGATCAACATAATTGTTCACGTTTCGATCATAGATAATTATATAAACAAGGTTATGATGTGTATGCTAAATTAATTCCACGTTCAGCATGTTAAAGTTAGCATTGCTAGATGAAAATATAGTTTTATTGAGTTACACTGTCATTGGGATATTGGTGACGTAAATCTCGAAATAGGGTACAATTCTTGTTTTACCCCCTGCGAAACCTATGTTTTAGGGATAGTGTTAGGGTTGGAGTTAAAGTCTGTGCGCAGACTATACCAGAATTATTCCGGATTTATTATGAGCATTCTAGATTGGCTACATACACGAGTTGCCATATTTTTTTGTTCATATCGATAAGGTTGTCTTGATTCCTTCCTAGCGTCCAACAAACTATTTGAGTTTGTAACACTTCAAAGAATTATTGTAAACTTGCCACAGAAACAGTTCTAATACAATTCCTGTTAAAAAAAACTATCATCATTTACGAACAATCTTCCATAATTCAGAGAGCCACGTACGTACTAACGTACTAATTTAACACTTTTAACTAATGACCGTGTCGTAAATGGAATACTCTATTTTGGAATCCATACAACGTCTTTGGAAGACATGAACCTAATATCCTACACAGGGGGTGTACATTTCAAATGGAATCACCCATTCCGGTAACCCCATTTGAAATTCACACTCGCTGTGTGGGAAAGGTTAGGATTTTTTCCACAGGGGTGTATGAATTTCAAGTAGAATAGCCCAATGCAAGGAGGAAGTGTATACAGTGAGCGTGCACGAGCATAAAAGATGTCAACAAGTTGCAACAAATAATTGGACCAAGCAGCTCCCATAGCAGCAACCGAGAAGATTTGTAAGTGCAAAATTCTATGTTAATGATGTTATGCTATTTGGCCGACTAGACCATTGCATTGGTATATCTTAGCATCAAAGATGTTAACAAGTTCTATTTGATGACATACCTTGTTACAGTTTCATGCTGCTAGGCAGCACTTCATCAGACTGGCAACCCAGCTTCTTCTTCTTTCCTGAAGTTGCTGCCGGTGGCGGCGCTAGAAGCTGGTCGAAAATATTCGGTAAGAAATAATTCCCCTCGTCTCTGTTCGTGGTGTTTCGCCCTCGTTTCCTGATCCAAATTGTTAACAAGTTGAAACGAATAATTGGACCAAGCAGCTCCCAGAGCATTTACCGAGATGATTTTTAAGTGCAAAATTCTATATTAATGCTGTTATGCTATTTAACCGACTAGACCATTGCATTGCATTGTTTTTTCTCTGACTTTGGTGGCCTGTAGCTTTTCTAAAAATTTGCTTGGTGTGGTTTTTGTATGTCGCCACGGTTTCGCCAATTTCTTGACTCTTTTTGTCATAGTTGTGGCATGGCCGTGCCTGTTTGCCATTTGATTACAAAACTGAGCCTTTAACAAGTTCAACGTACGAC
Source organism: Amphiura filiformis (assembly GCF_039555335.1). NCBI lineage: Eukaryota > Metazoa > Echinodermata > Ophiuroidea > Amphilepidida > Amphiuridae > Amphiura > Amphiura filiformis. The sequence continues at coordinate 14,280,228 of NC_092645.1, forward strand.
TCGGATGAACATAACTACTATGTTAATCGCAAAGGTACAAGGTTTAGGGTAACGTTGTGTTTTAAGTATTATTTATTAAAATCCACGATCAACATAATTGTTCACGTTTCGATCATAGATAGTTATATAAACAAGGTTATGTTGTGTATGCTAAATTAATTCCACGTTCAGCATGTTAAAGTTTTTATTGAATTACACTGTCATTGGGTTATCAGTGGCGTAAATCTGGAAAATAGAAATTTCTTGACTCTTTTTTGTCATAGTTGTGTCATGGCCGTGCCTGCTTGCCATTTGATTTCTTTAATGTTTTTCAATGAGAATTGAAATCGTGTTAAAGAGGCATGTCGTGATCTACATCCTCACCCCTACTTACTCCAAAAAGTTGAGATTTGTATAGCATCAGAAACCTAGGATTACATAATGTATGTGGGTGACAACTCTCTAGTCCGAAGGTTCCCTAGTCCGAAGGTTCCTTAGTCCAAATGTTCGCTAGTCCGAACACGTAATTTACCATTCGCTAGTCCGAATTCTGGAAAAGGTTCGCAGGTCCGATATCGGGTTCTCTAGTCCGAAAGTTCGTTAGTCCGAATAATAAATAAGGTTCTCTAGTCCGAGTATATAATAAGGCCAGCTAATCCTTACCCTAACCTTAACCCCTACTATAACCCTAACCCTAACTCTAACTCTAACCCTATCCCTAAATCCTAATCCTAATCCTAACCCTGACCCTAACACTAACCCTTATTCAACATTCGGACTAGAGAATCTTCGGATTAGCGAACTTAATTTGGTTTTCGGACTAGCGACCCTTCGGACTAGAGAGAAGTCACGATGTTTGTGCGCATAACCTTTCTTGCATATTTGTTCTTTTGACAAAGACATTGTCCAATTTATATTTTCTGCCTATCGACAGCCAGACATTAGTACACAGTGGCCCAAAATGTGATACATGCAATTAATTATGTGTAACTCACAAATTCAATGTACGAATCAGCTGATATCGTGGAGAAGGTTTTTTTCTGGGGCTATCTATTCGCCGTCGAAGTGACCTTATAATCGGATTATCTACCACAGCAATAGATGAATACAATTTTGAATAGATCGCCCTGCACTACAAACAGATTGCACTAATCACCAGTGTATGTCAGCAAACATAGATTGAATACAATACCGCTCTTTTCAAAGATACTAATCTTACAGGTGCGAGGGATCAGCCTTTCTTTGACATCTATGGTTCAATGTATCGATACCGCGTGAACGTTGTAGTGCAGGGCGATATAGTCAAAATTGTATTCATATATTGCTATGGCAGTTAATCCGATTAACTACGTCACTTCGACGGCGAATTGAACCATACTCTAAAAAGAAGATGTTAAAAGCACGAAATGCCCTTTCATTTGCTTGCAAATATTTACAATTGTATTTATATTTTGTATTTTCTATTATACGAGCATATTCCTTGTACTTTGTATTTTTGATCGCCTTGAGATCGATCCCGGCAACAAAATCGCTGCAAATTAAAGGGATATTTCGGGGTTTTAGCATATTATTTTTTGGTTCAATAGATATCCCCGAAAACTATTTTAGTGCTTAATTATGCCAATACCGATGCTGAACAACACAAGACAAGAGCTGCAATTCTCCTTCAATATTTTCTTGGCTTTGGTTGGATGGTAGGAACTAACAAATCTTTCAAAATCTTTCAAAGCGAAGTCCCTGTGCACGCATCTCATGTAACTAAGTATACTTTCATCTAGCAAGGCTAATTTTAACATGCTGAACGTGGATTTCATTTAGCATACACAACATAACCTTGTTTATATAATTATCTATGATCGAAACGTGAACAATTATGTTGATCGTGGATTTGAATACATAGTACATAAACACAACGTTACCATAAACTTTGTACCTTTGCCATTAACACAGTGGTTAATGTTCATCCGAGTCGTACGCTGAACTTGTTAAAGGCTCAGTTTTGTTTTTGCTTTTAGTTTCAATTGATCGGGCCAGCGACCAAGCCGATGGCGTGATTGGCACCTGGTCTCGTCTGGTCTGGGGTTCGAATCCAGAAGGCAAACAAACAACTTCTTGGTTCATTTTCTTCCTTTGAAGATTCATTCTTTCTGTTTGATTATGTCTTTACAATGTTAGCATCACTATAATATGCAGGGCCGGATTTGCCATAGGGCCAGATGGGCCCGGGCCCAAGGCCCTTAGATTTTTGGGGCCCCAAAATTGCCATGTGCATCTTTCATTTTAGCCGAAAAACACCATGTTTTGAGCCAAAATAGGGTACAAAATTGCAAATTTTCTGCGCTTCACTCGCACTGGCCTATTATAGCAAAATTTGGGTTAATATAGTCTGAACTAATTTTTTTTTCGCGCGCAAATGTCCTATTAAAAGCTTTGCTTGTCTCAATGCTCCCGCCATCGATCTTAATATATCTAAATCAAAACTTAGTCACTTGAGTGCACATGCCTTCCTCACGGTGCGTTTGGGGCCTCCAAATTTTGGCCTGTGCCAGGGCCCCCAAAAGGTAAATCCGGCCCTGATAACATGCAAATGATATTAAAATATTTGTTGTATTATTCTCAGAATTTTGATACTCTTATACATGTAAGAAATGAGTATGCATCTCTTACATGTATTACAGATACGTATCCATTTTACATTTGTGAGGAGGTTGACCTTCAAACAACAGTACGATAAGATGAATGACATGAGAAAATCACATTTAAAAGACTGACTGCCTTTGGAGGTGCATGAGAAAATATATAACATTTACTACCAACCTCGTGGATTGCATTATGCATCATTGCATGGTCCAGTGTCACAGTCTGATGTAATGTAGTCTTCACACGTGCCACAATATACATGTGTACATCAAGAAGTTGACTGAGACATAATATCCATATCAAATAAACCGATGATGGAAAATGTTTATTGTATATATATATGCGACTGCTTTCAGCAATTCATTTGCCTGTCACTGACTGTGGATCAAAAGCTATTATATGAAGAAAATATTCCTTTACCAGAAAATTTTGATTTACTTTGCAAAATTGAAGATACATTGTGCAATATGTTAAATCTAGAATTTCAACATTTATGACACTATTTACTGTTAATCTTCAATCTATTAGTGTTTTCATACATATTTGGTGTAATACTGCTACTGCTACTGTGTATTTCCTTCGATATTCAAAGTTGTTGCATTTCAGCGACCAAACTTTGCTAAAGTTAACTTCAAATCAAACCTTAGTATTTAAGGGACGTGTCGATGCATTTTGAACATACTTCGTGTCTTTTTATGTTACACTGTGTGTTAAGCATAGTGATATTTGAAAACGAAATGAGCGTAAAGTCGCAAGATGGGAGTTGATGTTCTTTGGTTGAAGCATTGGCAGTGGCATATCCTTTGTGAATGGGGACATAATTGAATACAGGGTACTGCATATACACAAAGGACATACCACTGACTATACAGGTGTTTTCAAACAGCAACTCATCAATTGAACGGTCTCGAAACCACACCTGTGACTTTAAAATTATTTCGTGGGAAGGTCACATTTTATTGTGCTACTTTCTAGGAACCAATGTTTTTTTTTGCATCCGTATACCTCAAATGATAAAACAAGAATGTTTCCACTTATTTCTATACCTCTATATAACCCGCTTTTTTGGTATTGGCCCAATTTGACCTCACAGATGAATTCATCAAGTTTTTTCCATTCTATATATATAAATAAATACATATACTTTAGACCAACAATTTAACAGGTATGAGGCCCAAAATTGTCCATAATTCCAAGGACAGTTACCTTTAGGTACAGCCTGTTCTGTAGACTAGTTGCTTTTTTGCAGAATGTTACACACGTGGTACAGAGTGGTTTTGATTGACGTATTGCTTCTTGTTTTCTGTTGCAAGATAACAAAGAAACGCATCAAAAATTGAATTGCAAAGAGAAAAAATGCAACCAGGTTTGGTCATAACTCCATTATGAAATATCGATAAAAAATTCCCCATAGTAAACGTGCCTTATCTTCTCATATGCCGCAAATATTATTTGCCAAGTAAAGAAATTGGCGACCGGAACACAATTCTGTCTTCAGTGCGTCGATTTATATGAAAACTGCGCCATTATATAAAGCTGCCTTTTTAATTGAGTTTTACAGAAAACGTCACAGAAAATGCTGAGATGTCTGGTTATATGAAGGGTATAAAAACGTTTTAATAACAATCATAAAAATATTTTGAAAACGTTCTGCAAGATATTCTAAAAGAATGTTATTTAACTGTTGATAAACAACTATTTTGCAAAAATGTTTGTCCAACATACTTTACAATAACGTTTTAAAAACGTATTCATGACCTTTATATAACCCGACATGTTATTAAAACGTTTTAAATAAACGTTTTAAGAACATTATTGTGTTTGCTGGGTTATAAGTAAATTCGTAACTCAGCAGCTAATACCTAGAAAGACAAATTTTTCAGCAACCAGAGAAGAATTTGAGTATGTAAATCTAAAAATAGATATATTCTTTTCATTTGTGACTCAGTTTTTAAAATACCGATAGTTTTATCAAATTATACATTCATGCCGTGAAATTTTAGTTAAAATCGCTAAAACAGCAAATTTGAAATCATGTAATCACATTATACACTTTGATCTTAGAAACCAAATTAATGCTGTCTTTGTTGTAATAAAATCATGTCATTAAGTGGGTAGATTAGTTTAATGCCATAGAACTGCACAGAAAGTTAATTAGATCTAGAATGTTAAGTTTTGCTATAAATGAGAAATTTTATATTTTAGAACCAAGTACAAGAAGTATGTTTTTTTTAAATTTCTACTTCTATCTTTGGAAGTCGGTATTATTTCCTAATCTTAAGTTTTATCAATAGTTTTCACTGTATCTAACGTTATATTGTGATATTATATTTAATGGTTTTTGACGATAGACATTCTAATCGTGCAATGTTTGTCAAATAGTTGTTGTAGCTGTCGCAACATCACTCGATACGTTTTTACCCCAAGAAACTAATCACACCCGGTGCATATTTCATATGATTTACCTGTTTAATTTCATGGGTTTTTTTTGTTGAAAATATAATATTGTGATACGATGATCTGATCCAATCAGACCAAATTCGGCAATAATAAAATTGAGATAAAAGAGTAAAAAACAAACAATAAAAACATAACAAAATGGCCATGTAAAAAGTTCGTAACTTTGCAACTAATTATGACAGTGACTTTTAAGTCGTTCGGACTAGAGTAGCAATGTTTGCACACGAATATTGAGGCAAATAAAGCTGATACTCAAGAGAAATGGTATGGGTTCTATAAAAAATAAAGGAGATTCCAAGGCTTGATATAACATGTGTCATTTCCGCCCATGTACATGATTTTTTCTCGGGAAGGAGAAACGCCCACAATTTTCGTTTTGATATTGACCTTAACTCAAGAACCACAAGACCTATGGGAATGTAAATTTGATTATTAGCTTCCTGCCTCATTTCCTATATTTTGTTAGTTACATGGACCGACGGCCATGACGAGCGGGGGGGGGGGGCACCGCCCCCCTGCCCCGGCTACTCCACTGAAAGGTATACCTGTGATATGTGAATTCTTCTACACACTCGCTATGAAATGATCTGTGCAATTTTTGCCAAAGCTCACTACCATTCGCAAGATGCGGTGAACTATCCAATCGCAACAGTTTAAAATAGTTACTAACCTGAAGGCGCTGTAAAATAGAATAGAAACAGAATATACAATACACTCTCAATGTGAATTTCATACACAGAAAGAAACATGAACAACACAAATTTCATTTAAAAGTAATCACCACAACGGTTACAACATTACACACCCCACGCCATTTTACGTGAAAATGTCTAAATCATTCAATTCATGGAGACATATTTAATCATACACAATGAGCAATAATGACCCCCATTCCTAGTGGCATAGTCCAATAACCTTTATCCCTCAATAATATCACCAAATATGACCTCGAGTTCTGGAGGATGAGTTTTAGTACCCAACACATTCAAGTTCATTTAATGACTGTACAAATATACTGAGGTTATAGAACTGTGCCGTTGTTGATGAACATGTTCCTTTAACCATATGGGTCACTTTTAGACCCAGATAAAATGACGTGTTACATTCATGGTTACCTTCAGGTTGTGTGTTGCTTTTCAACAGCTTCAAAGAGCCTCAAGATAGTTACTTTAGTTTAGCCAGTTCATATTACCATGTTTAGACAGCAGTCACAGTTAAAGTAAATTCAATAAACCACCCCTTTATTACTATCTCCATCATGTTCCAACGTAAAGTCATTTTCATTGTGTTCACTGATTTTCTCTTGATTGTCCTCTCTGTCCTTTGATTCTATTGCTGTTAGCAATATCATTTAAGCAACAGACTATTATCACTTGGAAATTGTATCATATTCACGACATAGTTCGATGATATGTACTCTCTAGTGGTTTCTAGAAACTACTGGTGCTATTACGGGGATGAGTTTTTAGTCCATACGTACATGATTGTAAACTGTTTGCGTCACCATATTATGTTTTCCAACAATTTTAAACTTAATCAAGTAATTTGAAAAGGAAGATAAATTAAACTTGGACAACGTAAAATGATTTATTGACTCGCACAATTGAAGAGCAGGCAAAACCTGAAAACGGAAACATTCTGTAAATAAACTTATGAACATTTTGTAAAAAAACCCTGATAATTGTTGGCAGCCAGGCCAAATAGTGTATAAACAGTGGATGTTGTTCAAAGGTTACCAGTATCTTCTCCTCTCCTTTCCTCTCCTCTTCCCTCAAAGTCATATTGGTAGATTTTAGAAAGACATTTAATCCCATCAACATTAAGATGGCATCGTCAATAATGCGACATTTAATATCATAATCATAAAATGCTAGAAGATGTTATCAACGCTATAAGCGCTTTATACAACAATTAAACCGGTGCGGTAATAGTAGATGAAAACATTATGATGATAAATTTGCCTTTTCACTCCAACGGACTTCGGCAGGGTGACGTTCTGGGCCCATTATTATTAACAGTGTTAATAGTAGACTTTCTACTGCACAAAACCCTCAAAAACACACATTAGATCTCAGCTCAGTTGTTGTCAAACATCCTCGCTGCACTAGACGTCATCAAGTTAGTGTTTAATGACCTAAATTTGGCTGATAACATTTTCCTGATATGCGGGACTCCATAATACCCTGAGTCCAACTGACAATAACAGCAACATACATTATCGGCCTCATATTTGGTTGTGCGACCTTGAAAGACAGTATTACGTGACAATTCTGTTGTTGTGACCTGGGTGTTATCAAAAGATATGAAAAGAAAATTCAACGCATTTACTACCTCCTCCTAACACGGGAAGATCATATCTCTAACACCAGCATTATATCACATAACCGACTCTGGGCTTCCAAACCACAGTGTAAGGATTTGCCAGAGGAGGCTTAAAGGCATTCCTACAATGCACTATGATTGGGAAATTTGATCAATATAACCTAACTTTAAAGGCAAAGTCCCCATTGCCACACACACAAAATGGTAATTTTAAAACTGCAGCCAACGAGCTAATAGTTAAGACTTAGGACTGATATTTGATTTTCATACAGGAAACATTCATATTGTCCCACTGCATTAATTTTATTCCTAAGTCTCGATGTTATGAATGTTAAATAATAGGATGAAAACACCAGATATTTGCACACAATTCCAATGCAAGGCATGATCAACTGTACCACTTGTGTACAAAAGCCAGACATACAAGGTCAGAAACCCCATTGGGTTGTGGGAATGTCTTTAAACATCCTCTGAGGATTTGCTATGTCAATATAGGCAACCAGTTACATCAAATGATCGTGTGCAGTCCAGCTTTCTAGAAATTGACTTTCACATGAGGCAGTTGGTTGACAAATGTTGACAGTTGGTAACAGGTGTCATGCTGGCAACTTTGATCATTTACCAGTAACTTCGTCATACAGCTGAGAGCAATATATGACCCAGATTGGGAATCAGTTACACCGTGTTCAGTCCAGCTTCAGTCCAGACCTTCACCCGAGGCAATTGGTTGTCAAATGTTGACAGTTGGTAACAGGTGTCATGACAGGCAATCAGTTACATCAGATGATCGTGTGCAGTCCAGCTTTCCTGAAAGTGACCTTCACCTGCAACAATTGGTTGACGAATGTATACAGATGTGTCAGGTATACTGGAACCATAATTTGTACACGTCTTAGGTACATTCAGCATAATAAGGATTATGTGGAATGTACTTCTTCTTCATTCGTATGTACAACATACACCAAAGTGCAGTTGTACTGGGTTGCAGAATTGTACATATAAAAAACTTCTCCAGGGATCGCTACGTAGATGCTTTTGCAATTACTCCTGAGGTATGTGCGTTCATCTAACCATGGTGGTGGCAGGTAGTACTGGGTTAAGTCGTGTGGGGATGTTGATTGCCCATTAGCATTTGTCATGTTTTTCAAGATCTGACTTATTACAAATGACTTTATTTTGGCCAGTCGTTCACAAGAAAAACCCATCAGTTTTAATTCACAGTTACACAAAACATAAACCCGCGCCTCTTTTTGCCTCATAATCTTCCACATTTGTTAGTGTTTGGCACATTAATTGAGCTATTCCAGTTGAATCCATACACCCCCTATGGCAGACATGACCTTAATCGTCCACACAGGGAGTGTAAATGTCAAATGGGGTTGCCTGAATGGGTGACATCATTTGAAGACTATACCCACTGCGTGGGAGATTGAGGCCCTGTCATTCATAGCGGTGTAAGGATTTCACTTGATATGGCCTAGCCCATTTTAATTCATATTTTGAACATGTAACTTGTACACGTCTACCACCGCACTGAGGATAGTGTTTAACAGAGCCCATGAAATACAGCATAGGATGAAAACATGCATGAGTGGACCCGCCAATAACACCATACTCAATTTCACTAATAAATTGATTAGAGAACGCACTTTGCTATACCATTGCAGTCTTAAGAGCATCGCTATGTTCTTAATGAAATCTTCGCAACGGAGTTCAGTGCAATTGCTGTCTTTCAGCATTGTCAGTGATGCCAGCGCCGATATTTAGGCGCCGAATTGGGCTGCTTTAAAATCGCTTGCCGAGTCTCAAAAAGTCGTAATGTTTACCTATTTTCCTTTTATTTAGCCAAATTATAAAGGTTTCGAGTCAACATACCCGATATTGAGCGCTTCCTTCGGAATTCTTGAAAATTAGGTTACTTGAGAGTCATTCATCATGGCTTAGCGAGCCAATTCAACGCGCCTAGATACTGAAAAGTTTTGGCAACGCAGATCATTGTATGAGTGACTGTTCTAACACCACGGGCTACGAAAAATACCTTGGACTAGTTGATACGCCCTATGAAAGTGTAGGATTAAATGTGATTAAAGTGACAAAATAAAATTAACTTTAAAGTGTATCTTTTACAATAGTTTATCGTGTGTCAAAGTGTTGCGATAGATTTCGAAGAAACTTGCCCTTTATGTGTATGTGTATAATCCCTAATAACATACTGGTGGATTAATAATACACGAGACTCTTTTATAGACACAAGAAGTTCTACTTAAAACAAGGTATGAAATAAACATATTACCAACACAATTTCACTGCTACAGGTTGTATCAAAATGATTGGTACCCATTAGCTTTGTTGTCTAATGAAATGCCTGCTGATTCCACATTCAACATTAGATCCTCTTAAAATGAGTATTATTTACTGTTTAAAGACCTTTTATAAGAAATATTTACAAATAAGGTGGGCGTTATACTGCATTTTGATGTGGCACTGTTGGTCATGATCACTGGATACTGATGGGTACCAATAATTTTAATACACCCTGTATAATTATGTTGAGACTAATTACTCAATGCAAGATATTATTTACCTAAATTGAAAATAAATCGTTTTCAAAAGCATAGACAATAGTAATGTATACATTTAGCAGAATATTTAACATTGATTTGAAATTAATAGAAACGGTTATTAATACTAAACTCCTGTAGTGTTTTATATATTAAATTATTCTGTCATGTTTATAGATAACATGAACACGACCAGACGTGTGGATTATACTAGTTTAAATCGATAATGCAGGCGCAAACCTCGTGAGATATCCAAACGTGATGCACAGGAAGATCGCAGTTCCGAATGAACTTTTGCACGGTCATCTATTTATGTTGTAATTTAAAGTGGGTCGTGTGGCTGTGGACGGAGGTGTACGTGTCGTGGTGTGGCACACGTGATCATGGTCGGGTGGGCTGAAGGTTAACGGGAGTGGGCTAAGGTTTTGTGGTACCTTTTCAGCGATTTTGGCATATCGGGGAGTTTGTTTTCAGTGAAGACTGATGCGTCCAATTGGATTTATTCGGGCAAAAGTATTCCTAAGAGCATCCCATTTTGGCAAGTTTGCGTGTTTTTGTGAAAAATTGGTATACGATTGGGTGGCAAAAAAAAGCAAAAATTAGGTATAGAGAAAGTCAACATCTCCGTACAAGCCTTTTTGTGCGTATGCCTAGCATTACTTCTGAGGACGCCAAATGAACAACACAATGTGCATAGACACAAGTCCTCGAAACATAAATCCTCCGAAATAATAAATGAATAACACAGTCGTATTCCCTACTACCCCTACCCATTATAGCAAAAACGTCATGTGATATTTTGAGCATTTGGCATGACAACACACAAACAGAGGACTTTTGGACTTCGTCATTTATTAGGTCTTCGGTAACATGCGTAATAGTGATAGTATAGAGGCCGTCAACTTTTCCGCGGGATCCGCCATCTTGTGGGTACTGCCGTTCTGCATGTCATGCGTTAGACATTACGCACCCGATTACGTGGAAGTCGCAGAGCGTGACGCATCTCTTCAGTCAAGCGTAAACGCGGTGATCTTAGCAACAAGGCACTCGGTACCCACAATATGGCGGCGTTGACGTCACAATGACTACCTCTATTACAATAAATAAATGGTGCACGTGGGGGTTGCTGAGGTGTGTGTGTGTGTGGGGGGGGGGTACGTGGGTGAGTATGATTAATGTTGTACGTAACTTTTTTGCCGGTAAGAGGACCTCTAACTTTTATATTATAATTTAAGGTGAAAGTGCGTCTGTTGTTTGCTGCTATGATGTGTGTTGCATCAGAAGCCTATATGAATAATCAATGATTACGTCATCATTTTCATGAACATGATTTGGCCTTCAACTCGACGTTTCAACATTGAACGATGCAATGTCCTCTCACCAAGGCCATTGCATTTGGCAACATGTTATGTAAATACTTGCTTCGATAAAACAAACATTTGAATTATATTATAAACGTTGAAAATGTTAACCTTGAGCTAAATGTAATAATGTTAACCTTGAGTTAACTATAACAATGTTAGATGACCAGGTTTCAATAACTTCAACTTTATTCACGTAAAAGCAAATTTCCGAATTGAGTCCGGATCTGAGACTAACTAGGTAATTTACGAGCATGGAACTCAATAATCAGTCGTTACGGTATCAATGTTTAAAAACTATCGGTCCTGTTGATACAATTGAGACTTTTCAGTAAAAAAAAAAAAAAAAAAAAAAAGGCGCAGTGATTTATAGCGCGCTACGCACAGGCACAACGCCTAGACGTTGATCCACAAGCCTCAGCACACTTTACAGGTTGTCGCTGACCACCACGGCCCCACATCATTCTATAAACCATTTAACAACAAATCAGGGACTTTGTTGCTTCAAGAGCGCACACCCTAGACATTCCACAAAATAATAACCATCGCAACCAGGGTCAGCTCCCAGGGTTACAACGAGACAATTAGCAGTAAGCTCCTTGTCCAGGGGAATTTCAACTCATTTTTCCACGAGAGCAAACTAGGCACCTCCAGGGTTCGAACCCGCAACCTCTCGCACCACAGTCGAACGCCTTAACGATTGAGCTAACTTGACTGCCCAAGTAACACATTGTTGTTGCATTCAAACATGCGTGTAAAATGTTTTACCATTATTACTCATCACCTTAAGTAAGCATTCCGACTTCAGACAGAAAAAGAATTAAAGTGTGAGTTGTGTTCACACCAGTATATCCTAAAAAAGACAAATATGTCAAATCTAAAACAAGCAGTTAATACCTCATTAGTTGAAATCAGCTGAGAATTAAAATCAAAATTGCATTCTAATGTTCTAATCAATGCAAATCACGGCGCTAGTTCTCTCGTTCGAGGACGCTTTGTGTTCAAATCAATAAGGCATCCAATCATAAAGTTTCATGATCCAATGGAGCAATCTCTAACTTTTGAATTTGCAACTTCCTTGTTAAACTGTTGCGATTTGGTAGTTCACAGCATCTTGCGAATGGTAGTGAGCTTTGGCAAAAATTGCATTGATCATTTCATAGCGAGTGTATAGAAGAATTCAAATATCACAGTTATACTTTTGTAGGTTCTGTGCTTTGTGAGTTATGTTGTAGAGAGGGCTGAAACAACAACACCTTTGTAAAACGTACATAATTCGTTAACAACAATAAATCAAGCAAGTTTTCAAAGTATATGATTTGAAGAATGAACTTTTACAAAACATCAAAGAGTTATTTTTTCAATAATATATTGATTTAATGAAAATCGATTTTTGGACTGCATCGACCAACAATACCTATTCTACGTCTTCCCTTAAAATCATCTTCTTAATTTTACCTAAAATTGTATTGTGAATCAGTACACTGGAACAGGGCAACAAGGAAACATTCAAACATCGCACACAAGCGCCTAATATCAAGTTAATGATACTTAACCGTGATTCTTAACATAGCAATATCCAAAGGAGAACACTTGCAACACTATTTGACATGTAATCATAAGATTCATTGGCAGATAAGCCTGGAGGAAAAAACTCTTGAAAAACATGCCATGAACCCTAAGGACTCGGACTTGCACGAGACCAATGCTCTACCAACGGAGCTAAACAGACTGCCCTTCATAAACATAGCCCAAGTCTGGTACTCATGGTTGAGCACTCAGGGTAAATAGCACACACAACACACACCATCAGGCCCGTACACCGGAGTATTTTTAAGATATTTTAGGCTTTTTTGGTTAAAATAGGTCAACATTCAAGGTCCGCGTTTTACAAAACTGCTCCCCGTAGAAAAAAGTTCATTTTTTTCAAATTCCGCATACTCTGCGCAAAAAGAATCATGCGTACGGACCTGCACACCAGCGTATGAGATCAAGATGAATTGAACATTTGTTTTCCATCAGCTGACTGAGATTATCCTAGAAGTGTCTCTACAACCTTGGTATTCCCCTCAGACATTGCATTTTCATTATTGTGTAAGGAATTTAAAATAACAGTAGACATGTGTCACACATAGGACATTGTCATACTCACACCGTGAATCAGTGATTTGTGTCCACATAACATCTAAGGTGAAGTGTACATCAAATAATCCTACATGATTTAACTGAAATGATATTCATAAGTTTTTGATACCACATGTGAAATTCATATTTGCACTCTGACTTCAGTCGTGTTTACATAACGTCAAAATGAAATGGAATTTTTAACCATTTCATTACTAAATGTGAAAACTAATGCATAATTCAAAACTTACTAAAAATAGATTCAACATTTTCAAAAAATAATACCCAAGTTCATTTTCGTTTATAAAATGCATTAAAATGAATATTTGAGCGCTTGATTAAAAAAAATCGCCAGACAGGTGCTTATAATCTATAGAAAACAAACCTCCTGAAATATATGCGCATAAATCTTGTGGAAGTGTAAAGTAGAAGACATTGTATCTTTTTAAAATGCCATTTTTATTGTATTACATCATAATCTGTGGTATTGTGTGAGAGAGCTGTAACATGTATTGACCACAATACGGTATATTGTAAATAATCCCCGTGATGCCACATGTGAGTTTGGTTGCCAATCCATGCTCGTCCTCGCAGGTTTTTCTTCGGGTGCTCCGGTTTTCCTCCTACATATAAAATCGGACCACTTCTTATATCCTTGTCCCATCATATCCGGATGGCATTCCTTAAATTTAGTAGCCTCTGAGCATATTGGGCTTACCCTGGCTTCAGCCGAATGTTATAAATAAATAAAATAAATGTTATTTGCCGTAGAAGTAGTGATGTAACAGAATTAATTACAATAGCGATAGGTGAAAACAATTTTGGAATGTATTGGTCTGGACTAGACGTACGCTGTAATTCGGTATCACACCATTGATTATCAAAGAATAGGCATAAAACAATGAATCGTAATTCTATGGAAATTTGACATCACGCAGAGTCCGTGTACATTTCACTCGCACCTGTACGATTAGTGTCTTTGAAAAGAGCGGTATTGTATCAAATATATGATTGACAGGTGTGATGTATCCTGAGTAATTTAATTTGATTATTTATCTTTGTTTACAATTTCGATTTCTTAGTATTTTGTGAGTGATGACAATTTTGGGATATCCCTATTATGCATCAAGTTGATCAAAAACAAATTGAATCATTTCTAATTTTGGGTAGTTGGAAATCCCAATTTCTAGAATGTTCATTGTCGTGCACAATTGGGAAAATCACATCACATGTTGTGAAGATGTGACTGCTGAATGAAGTAATTGTCTATTAATAGTATGGGACTTTTTGTTTAGTACTCGTATAAACACAATTCTACACAGTATTATAGTGTTGTTGTTGTGGGCTAGTAATAGTGTGCAGTCAATTTCCAATCACATATTTAGCTAATCACTGTATGACTTGTTCATTTTGGCAAGAAAATTGACTATCAGATTGACATTCTCAAATCAGAATGCTCGCATTAATATTTAATTATGTGGAATTTCAAACACCAAACGTTCAAATTGTTTTACTTTCCACATCCATTTGTTTACAATTTAGTTTATAAAATGAATTACAATGTAGCTACACTCCCTCATTTCAAATATTTAGTTTTGGTTTCTCTTTTGTTCAGAAACCAAAAATCAAGGGATTAAAAAGTAGAGCTGATCTGTTCTGCAATCATAACACTATTATGCTGGGAGGACACAGTATAGGGTATATAACCAGAAGTATACAATAGCCTATTGTGCTAACATAATTATTATCATGATTGATATCGAAATCTATCCCGCGGACGACAGTTGATGCTCTCTGTCGAAGGTAGGTGGCATATTACACTCACGAGTTCTAGGCCTAGAAATCATATACATGCGCGTATATTGAAGGATGGGGCGGGGTGGGGGATTTGTTTGTTTGTATGAAACATAAACGATGTATGGAGATGATTTGATTATGAATTAGTTTGTTATCCCCGGGAAGCACAACCCATACCTCTTTAAGAGGGGGCTCCCCTCCCTATATAACCACCTCTTCCCTAAATTACCCCCTTTCCCCCTCCTCCTCCTCTACATTCGATATCTTCATCTAGAGCTCTCCTCCTCCTTCTCTTTCACTTCCAATGCTCTCTCTCATCTGTTTCTCTCTCTCCCGGCCCATATCCCCTTGCCCTCCAACCACCCCACCCCACCACCACACACACACACCACACAATCTATTTTCCCCTCTATCTTCTACTTTTTGCAGTAAAAATTGCTTCAGTAAAATTCATTAGGTTATTAGAGGTCATATAATGGCCTTCCATCCATTCTGCTACATGGGATTAAGGACATGAATCGATTTTGTTTATAGCACGTATACAATTACAATAGTGGCCCCTTTTGTAATGTCGAATGCAAATATTTCGATGGTCTATATTTTTTCGCAGGTGAATTAGCCTAGACTTATTCGGTTTTGTAAACCACGTCTTTCAATGTAGATTACCATGCTAGATTTCTCTCCTCGTGAATATTGCACTGCGAAATTTAAACATTTCTTTTGTATACTTAGAGTAGGTAACTTCAAATCAAATAATTTTACGATACACACCACTTATAAGAAACTGAAACCAAAACCGAAACTGACTGACACAAATGTTCGGTTTTAAACAATAGGTGGAAACAATGAGTTCGATATCTTATGATTCAAGTGGTTAGGCAGGACAATAGGAAACCACGTGACCAAAACCAAAACCAAAACTACAACTAAATATTTGAAATGAGGCACTGTGAAATACGGCAACGAATAATGAATCTAGAAAGCCACAAAGAGCATTATATACAACTCGAACAAACCGTTCATATTTGGGTGATTGATTAATTATTAATATACAATTAAAGAACAATGCTATCCTTTTGTCTTAAACAATGCATTTCATTGAAACGATTAGATGATTCACGATAGCAATGAGAGCAATCTTTATGTTGTTAAGCACAGAATTTGAGGCTTTCAATTATCTTGATTTCAGGTTTAAATAACCGGTACCCGGCAAGGGGTGCTTCCCCTAAAAATGAAGAGCTTAGTTCCAAACCATGTTAAGTCTACAAACACATGTTTCTGATTTACGAAATTGCAATGGGTTGTGATGCTATTAATAGGTATAGTAATTTCAGTTGGTTGCACCATTGATGCACAGTAACAATACTTTGTGAGGCCTTTGGTTCCCAAATAAGAACAACACTCTGCATATTATTTATCAGTATGTTGTGGTAAATAATGGCTTGTTGATGATACAACTCATTGTTGGTAATGTCAAGCTTGTCAAAGTAATTGTGATTGTATCACACAAGTAAATGAGAAACATGTGGTTGTGGACTAAACATGGTTTGGAAACAAGCTCTTCAAATGTTAACCACAGTTTGACAAATTATCGTTCGATTACATTGTTTCAATGAATATTATTGTAGTATTAGATCAGAAGAAAGTAAATTGTTGGTGCTGTAACTAGAAGATTCCAGCCTAACCTTACTAGGGCCACATTCTATCAAAATAGTTTGAAATAGACTTAGCTAATCAGAAACGAAAAACCACAATGAAGCTACTTAAATGAAGATTGGGCATTTGAATACACGTCCAAGCAGAGCTCCAGCCAAATGCCATTGCCTATAAGAACTTCCTACTTATGATAGCCAGAATGTTATCCTAGATCTTGGGACGTATTGAATGAAAACGCCTCACGGCTATACATTGTTTTACCCTACTTTTCAGGTTTATTAGTACCAACAGAATGTGTCGATAGTTGAACAATTGTAAATACATTTGTGTGTTACTTAATAGATATGGCTTTAGGCAGGAACATTAATGGTCTGCAAGCGATGTGTCTTGAAGTTCATTCGACATTGCCTTGGCGCTCATGCATTGACTAATCAATGGGCACTGATGCTTTCTTTAAGTGCCCCTGATTGACTAATTACATGATATAATCATCTGAATAACCAAACAAAATAGAGCTTTAAGATTAGCAACTATTTTAAACTGTTGCGATTGGGTAGTTCACTGTGTTCACGAATGGAAGTAAGCTTTGGCAAAAACTGCATTGATCATTTCATAGCGAGCGTTCAAATATCACAGATATACTTTTACCTGTTTACATGTCCTGTGGTTCTTGAATTTATGTTGTAAAGAGGGCTGAAACAACAGCACTTTTGTAAAACGTACATTACTCATTCATGACAACAATAAATCAAGCACGTTTTCAAAGTACATGATTTGTAAAATAAAGTTTTTGCGAAACATCAAAATGTTATTTTTCGATAATATATTGATCTAAATAATGAAAATCGATTTTTTTTGGCTGCTTCGACCAACAATCCGTCGACTACACTTAAGGGCACTTTTAAGCTTAATCTTCACTCCTACTGGCCATTCCTAACATATATCTGATAGAAATGTATATATATGAGGCTAACAATTCGGTCGGTAGTGCCCATAGGATAAACACGTAATGTTTTGTTTTGTAATTATTGTATGCCAAACACAATTGTCCTCTTATGATTTAATCTTCAAAGCATACATGAGGTGTGTTATAAAACTTGACGCTTCGATCCGATGCATTGACAGGTTAACAAATCTTTGAACGGATAAAGACATGTGTCACAAGTTTGGACCCTCTTTCGTGACATGCTATTTTCATACCTGAAAACATCAATTTTGAGATGAATTATTATAGCATTTTATGTACCAATTACAGGTATGTTAAAGTGTACATTGCTGGAATGCACACACAAAAACAAAAAATTACAATGACCCAAACTTAAAGTCAATATTCAGGGTGTACTAGAAGATATAAGTTGCAACAATTAACGTTTTAATGAGCATGTGCCTAATGTGTCTGATCTCCTCTCAGTAAAAATACTATTTAAAGTTGGATTATTGGTGAAATCAGATTTACCACCTATGTGTTCCGATATTCATTACTAGAGTGTTTCCATAAAATAAAGAGACTATTCCTTAACAAATTTAACGATAATATATTAAAAAACCGAAGAACAGCTTTAGTTTAAAGGTTTGGGTTGGTAGCAGACCTATATACCTGTTGAGAATGAAAGAGTTTGAAAAGATCGTGGTTGGAGCAGGTGCTGTAGTACAAATTGAACTAGTGGCAAATGGTGGTCATAGACCACAAACCTAGCTGGGCGTGTTGGTGTTGTGCAGGTATCTGACTCCTGCAAAATGTTCCAAAAATGTTCCCCTGGTTATGAGGTTTGTTGTCACCGAGTTTGAGTCCCGTACTCCTTACAGATGTCCAGAAAATGTATTTCTAAGATTTGACCCCAGATGACCTTTGAGCCCCGTACCTCTTACAGATGTCCAGATAATGAAATTCTAAGATTTGGCCCCAGATGACCTTTGACCTGACCCCTGCAAAGCGTTCCAAAATGTTCCCCTTGCATTAAGCCCGTACCCCTTACAGAAAATGCATTTCTAAAATTTGACCTCTGCATGACCTTTGACCTGACCCCTGCAAAATGTTCCCTGGTCATGAGATTTGTTGTCGCTGAGTTTGAGCCCCATACCCCTTACAGATGTCCAGAAAATGAAATTATAAGATTTGACCCCAGATAACCTTTGACCTGACCCCTGCAAAATGTTCCCCTGATCATTAAGTTTGTTGTCAGTGAGTTTGAACCCCGTACCCCTTACAGATGTCCCGAAAATGCATTTCTAAAATTTGACCTCTGCATGACCTTTGACCTGACCCCTGCAAAATGTTCCCTTGGTCATGATATTTGTTGTCACTGAGTTTGAGCCCCATACCACTTACAGATGTCCAGATAATATAATTGTAAGATTTTACCCCCTTAATGACCTTTAACCCCAATTGTGTGTGTAAGGTATGGGCACTGGGTAAAGGCGATACACATGTGTAAGTGACGTCATTGTACTATGTAATATGTGGCAGAAGAAGCATTTTGAAGATCTTTGGTTATATACCGAAAATGCCCCTTTAACGACCTTTGATCCCAATTCTGTTTGCACCATATGGGCACTGGATATAGCCGATACATATGTGCAAGTTACGTAATTGTAGGATGTATCATGTAGGAGGAGAAGCATTTTGAAATTTGTTGACAGAAGAAAGAAAGAAGAATCGGATAGAAAAACAGGACCTAGCTCGGGGGTTGAAAACCCCCCAGCTAGGTAATGAGATAGAGTGAAGACAAGTCAACAGTTATGCCAAATTGCTCCAAGCTCCGTACCAGATTTACGCCTGTTGGGGTACGTGAATCCCATTCCCAACTTGCCAAAATCAATTTCTACTATCTAAGCAAGTTAAATTTGTATATCGTACACTAATAGTATAATATCATTAATCGTAAGAACATTATGCCTGTAGTCAGCTGGTAGTGTAATGGGCTTCCTTGTTAGTTATTGGAGTTCACCGACTGCAATGTCAGATCGATCGTCGTTCTCAAGAGTACAAGAAAAGTATAAAAATAGCTGCCATTTGTATTTTGTGACTGCGTAACCTTCTGACAAGTAACTTTTGTAAAGTGTAACTACATTGCCATGCATTATTGATTCAAGAATCATGTCCTGAGGCAGCTATTCATAATTTGAGAGTAAAGGGTGGATAAGAAAGATACGACGCTATCGTGCATTTACATTTTCCACTTACTCGTCGAGATATTTTCCTAATTGATTTTATCGATATAGTAGACAATAATTATGGTTCCGCTTGCCATGATAAATATCGCCGATTTGAAGTTATGATTCCATGGTACACCTATGTCCTTGAGGGTTACATTGCACTTTAAACTGATGATGATAAAAGAGGAAATAATGATTGTCAAAAATACAATGCGACAGGAGCATATGTGTGGGCAGAACATGCCTTAACTGTCTAATCCACAAGCAATACCAAATAAATTTAACCACCAAATATTATATCTGTTTTTCTAATGCTAATATAGTAAGAACATGTAATATATTAAATATAATGCACCCGATTAGCCTTTTCAAGGCTTTGCATACATCATAATGAGGGTTGTATTAAATGTGGAGGAAAACCGGTAAACTCAAAGAACTTGACCAACTTTGCGTACAGCTTCATTATTGTGTCCACCATACCTATATTGCTTTCTGATCTTGCGTAATGTCACTTGCGTCTCAAAGTACAATGCGCAAAAGAATAAGGTACCAATTATGTTCATCCCTGTATATTCTAAACAAAAACAACTATGTCAAAATAAAAAACAAGCAATCAATACATGTACTCGTTAGCTCTGATATATACCTCATTTGTTGAAATGGTTGAAAATTGAAGAAACGGTGAAAACCTAAGGAAGGAATGAAATCAAAAGTTACACTTTTATGTTCTAAAGCACTGCGCTAGTTTTAATGTGCTAATCAATGGAAAATCAATTATTCGAGACAGCTTTGTGTACAAATCAATTGGGCATGCAATGGAGCAAACTGCTACTTTTAAATTTGGGGTTTTGGATGATCATGTCTTTGGCTGCTTGGTACAATTATAAAATATCTGTCTATGTTGACGATATACGAGTACAGGGGTGAACATAATTGATGCTTTTGCACACTGTAGTTCGTGTCGAATCATTGAGTCACTCGGATGTCCTTTCTGCAGACCAAATGACTGGGACAAAATATGCGTTATTTTTTAATAACGTGTTCACTTAATTCGTTGTGTGTGATCTGGTTTGTTTGTTTCTGCAGACTATAAAGATATGTCTGTCTCGCTTACTGTTCCCTCTCGTACAGGACATGACGGATAGCTGGAAAAACTGATCTCGATCTCCAGCCACCTTTCATGGACTTTCTATGAACATAAACAGTAAACATATGTAGCATTCATCCATAAGAGGAAACTCCATTCATCATTCCCTTGCGGGGAACGAAATCTAGTTTTAAATGAAATGGGATTAGTATAGGAATTTAGTTTAGAATACACCTACGGATTATGTGAGGTTTAGCTTTCCTTATGAAGATTATTGAAGGTCGTGTAAGAATGCGGTTTAGAATCCACATACGGATTAAGTCAGGTTTAACTTGTCTATTTCCTCGTGGGATTTAAAAACGTCTATATGCTATGAAATAAACACATTATTCATGTTGTAAACCTGATTTGATTTGGGTCAAGAAGAATTCCCATGATAATAAAGGTGTGGCGATAAATACATGAAACAAATTCCACCTTTGTATAATATTAACAAGACGAGTTAATTCCCTGTTTACTGTAGTGAATAATTAAGGGTAGTGTCATGATACACTAAGCCAAAAAAGAAACTTATAATTTTTTACAAGGTCATATCTTAAAATCCTCTCCATAAAAATGAACGAAAATTGCACACAGGATTACTTCAATACTCTACTCTAAACACTGGTCAGTAACCAAACAGTTGTCCAACTGACACAACAGCAAAATGCACTGACATGCAACACCTTTCTGGACCACATTCACAGCGCAACATATTTCTTTGGCTGGGTTCCAATTATTAGCCTGTACATGAACAAAAATTACACACAGGATTACTTCAATACTTTACTCTAAACACATGTCAGTAACCAAGCAGTTGTCCAACCGACACAACAGTAAAATGCACTGACACGGAACAGCTTCCGGGATCACATTCACAGGCGAATAATTGGATCCCAGCCAAAGAAATCTGTTGCGCTGTAAATGTGGTCCAGGAAGGTGTTGCATGTCAGTGTATTTTGCTGTTGTGTCAGTTGCACAACTGCATAGTTAGTGACATGTGTTTAGAGTAGAGTATTGAGGCAATCCTGTGTGTAATTTTGGTTAATTTTGATAGACAGATTTTAAGATATGACCTTGTGAAAAATTATAAGTTTCTTTTCTGGCTTAGTGTAGTTTTACAACATTTTTGTGACTGCTTTATAACGTTGAAAATGTCAACATTCAATATTTAGGAACTACTGTTGTATAAAAATAAGAGACAAAAACTTGTGGCCTTGACTCCAGTGCCTATCCACTTAATGATAATACATTCGAATCCAGCGATGCTAAGAGCTGTCATCAGCGCTTGGGTACCACTACTAATGCACCCTATTGGATTGTAAAGAGCAATGCACGTACGAGTCTCCTACATTGTGCTACAGACTCACCAAACAATAATTCAGTCCTATTTGGGCTATTCCAATTAAAATCCACACCCCCTATGGAAGACATGACCTTAATCTTAAGAATTTCATATAGAGTCACTTATTCAGGTAACCCCAATTGAAATTCACACTCCCTGTGTGGAAGATTAAGCTCATACCGGTATCTTCCATAGGGTGTATGGATTTCAACTGGAATAGCCCATTTTACTCCTAGTATGACACATATACTACCAACATTTGACCACTAATTGCCATAGACAAATGTCACTTTCTGGAAAGCTGGACTGAACATTATAGCCTGAGTCTCTCGGCCTCTCACTCGCAAATATCAAACATGGTGGATAAACACGGTGGTTGCTCTCGTATACAACACAGTGGAACGGCCGTGCGCAGTATTCTGGAGGATTCAGTTTAGTCTCGATAATGTAAAATTGATATATTTTGCATCTTACATTCAGGTTGCTATGTTGGTAGCTTGCTTAGAGGTTTATGAGCGGCACTTAGGGTTTATTAGTAAGGCAAAAGTACACAGTAAGAAATGTTAATAATAACGTGATAATCGTGTGATCGTGTGATGCGTGAGGTCGCTTCTGTTTTTCCTGCGTTCACGCATATTATTAAATTTGTTATTTTGGAATCATCAATGTTTAACAACGGCAAAAACGAAATAGGTGTTGAAATATGTCTTAAATACAAAGTGAAGTAGTTTAACCTTCTTTTCAGTAAAAGTAATATTCCTTATAGTACATAAATCCATAATTGTGCCATTTGGGACATTTTAAAATGTTCAAAATAAAAATGAAACCAGAAAATGCTGTTTATTGTGTGATAGCAATGAATATCGGATCATTTTACACAGACATTATTGAATGAGCATACAAGTTCCGTAACAAAATATTCATACATGTAAACATTAAGTTATAATTTGTATGTTTCAAAAACATTAAGAATATCGTATTTATGCAACAGAGGTCCAGAATGACTTCTATCTTTTACGAGCCTAGACAAGTCATAAATCATTTTAAAGATTTGAAAAACTGTTTTTTCTCAGTTTTGATATAGTAGAAGAACGACTATAAATGTCCAGTATATGTAAAGTTTACAAGGTGTTAGAATAATATTAACCAATCTTGATTTATTGTTAAGGCAATATATTTTGAATATTCCCTCAGGCTAAAAAACAAACAAAGTTTTGTCTCAGAGAAATAAAAAAAAATGTATGTGCTTCGTCCTTTTTGTGTACTATGTGTTAGGGTAAAGTAAACCAGGAAAGCTTATTCACGTCTGCTTGTACAAGTATAGCGTACCCTTCTACCATCATTTATATTGTTTAAAACCTGACATCATCTTAGTTGAATATAAATATGTTGGGTAGAAACAATATTATACCTGCATATGTGTAAACATTAACGGAAAAAATCTTGGGGGAAAAAACACTGTCGACGTTTGATAGGGTGACGGGTTCTCTATACAGATATATATATATTCGGAATTGTTACGAAAAACTGCAGACAATTACTCAAACTACATAAAAAAGTGTTGGAAAACTTGGTATTTTTCAGAATATCCGTTTAAACAAATAATTTAAATTGCATTTTAAAACCTTTCCGCTTTTCAATTAATATGTTTCTGTGAGTCCAATGGTATTTTGGGTAGACAAAGAAATTAAACTATCATTAAAAATGCCATCGCTAGCGCAACGTGCCATCACGTACTTATGATGCATAACTTTTCATTTAATTTTGTTGTTCAAACTTTTCAAGTTTAATAATACTATTATTATCTATCAAGACAAAATCCTATTAGCTAATAACGGAAACTGGGTAGACTGGGAAACTGGGATAATAAACACTATCACGCTGCTTATACTTAAATGACTAAAATATTCTCTGCTAAAAGTTCTCTACGTTTTTAGATTCAATAGCCCCTACGAGATGTACTTGGAAATTACAATGTAGACTGAAAATCAATTCAGCAAGAGGACGGCCAGGCAAGATGAGAAAACCAAAGGGTATACATGTACTAACATATAGAATATAAGGAATATACATATCTGACAATGAGTATCCGTGTAACTGAAAACGACATAGATCGAAACCCCTGAGGAAGTCATTAATCGCTGAATAGAAACGTCTGTGCCACCAGCATGACCGTTGAGTCGCCTAGCATTAAGTGCCTGTTATTTTAGGTCCGTAAGGGCACTTCTTTTCCAGTCTCAATAGAGTACTACAATACTTGGACATGACTGATCGCGGGCGCCTTATAATAAACTGCTTGTGGATCATGATTGTAGTGTCAAATTGTGTACATCTTTATCTTAAGATAGAAATTTTGTTTGATTGTTTTCAAGGATTACAATATGCTTGCAAAGTTGTAAGTCAAGTAATGTTTACCAAATATCTGAACGAATTATCATTAATAGCAAACGAAAGCAAAAGGCAAAAAAACAACCGCCCTTTTGGCATCTGCGGGGTAATACTTTAGTTCATTGTTCTGTGGACAAATTGAAGGGTATGTATTGTCTATTGAATACCAGAAGGTCGTAAGTGCATAGAAATAACAGACCACTTGTAACTACTTCATTGCATTCAACTGACTACGCACAGGTGTTACATATAACAATTAACAAAAGATTCCATGCGTTCAATAAACCATGCAGCTACGTGATTTTGCATCTTAGATCATACAATCACAATATCGAATTTGAACATCCGCATTACTCAGCTCACATTACAACGTAGACAATTGAGGAATAGAAACATGGTGTTCGCATATATTACATTACTATTACAAATAACGAGATTGGTTTATCATATGACTCAAACCTCGAGTTGTAAACTCCATTCAACTTTATTAACTTATACTCCATGTCGATGAAACTAACTAATATAGGGTAGATTTGAAAGAGGTTAGGTTAAAGGGGAATTCAGAAATACAATTGAATTGAGCCAATCATTATCGTGATATTAAATTGTTTGACATGATTAAGTGGAACCCAGGGAGGACTATGTGTATTTTAAGCACATAATTGAATTGAGAGAGCTGCTGGTCTTTGAAGGCAGCCTGCAGCCGCATGTCTCTTGCGTAGAAAAGGAATGTTAACTTTGACAACTGCGTTGTTGTTCATTGTTCCACACACACCTGTTCAAGACACTACAGTAATCCAAAAATTAAGGTACCAGTTATATTCACCCCTGTATATCCTAAACAAAGACAGATATATCATAATTTGAACCGGCCGCCAATAGCTGCATCTTTTAGCTCGAATTTAAGACCTCGTTTGTTGAAATTGTTCAAGAAATAAAGACACGACGATCCAAAAAGCCAAGGAAAATGCCAATTTAAAAGTTGCAGTTTGCTACATTGCATGTCCTATTGATTTGTACAGAGAGCGTTTGCGAACAAGAGTACTACCGCCGTGCTTCCATTGATTTGCACGTTATAACTAGTGTTATGCTTTCATTTATTAGAACACAAAAGTGCAACTTCTTCATTAGGTTTTAGGTCACCATTTCTTTAATCCTCAACCAATTTCAATAAATAAGGTCTTAAATCAGAGCTATAAAGTATAGGTATTGGTTGCTTGTTTTAATTTGACATATTTGTCTTTATTTAAGGTATACAGGGGTGAATACAACTGGTATCATAATTTTTTGGCTCACTGTATTATGTGTGTATGTCCTTTGTGAATGGGACACAATGGTCCATTCACGAAGAACATACTACTGACTTGTACAGGTGAGCGGCACACAATGAACATCAACTCAGTCAGCCAGGATGTCGCGAAACTACCAACTTGCGGCCTTTACACTCATTTTATGGTAGCAGGTCACATGACTTATGTTTATGTAGGGGAATACAATAGCCAGTGAATTGTGTTGTGCTTGCATGCAAACCCAGATGCAAACACCTCTGTAAACAATAAACAGTAGTATGTATTGTAATCATGCATTTCAAATAACCTTCGTAAGGTGCTCCAAAGACTTTGCCCGTTAATTTAGGACTTAGTTGGTACTTAATAATCTATCTATCCGTGTGATCAATGCATAATGTATTATGATGCATTTATATATTGGCAGAATTCTCTTTATATGAGATCTGTTATTGGGTTATTTCAGTTGAAATCCACATATCCCTTATGGAAGACAAGATCTTAATCTCCCACACAGGGGGGTGTAGATTTCAAATGGAGTCACCCATTCAAGTAACCCCACTTGTAATTCACACTCCCTGTTTGGAAGATTAATGTCATGTCTGCCATAGGGTGTGTATGGATTTCAACTGGAATAGCCCATCGTTGCTTTAATCCACCAAGTCATACCGTATTCTATAAATACTCACGATTCACGCAGCACCATTACTGGTCCTGTTACACCTTTAATTTTGACACATACAATTTCCAAAGCTTTCAGTTATATCGAGAACGTGAGGATGAATTCAAAATTTTAACGTTGCAATGAAATATGATAAGGAGATGGATGAATGGATTCAATTTCTAGTCGGTATGGATGGGTACAATATTTGTCATAATGACAAGATCTATCCGTAATGAGTTAAAAGAAATTCAAGTTTTTTAAAATGTGTGATTTTTACAATATATTGATATGTGACATGTTCCAATGAAAGGAGCGTAAAGTCGCAAGTTGGGAGTTCCGAGACGCTCTAATTGTTGAGTTGCTGTTCTTTGTTATATCCGTTGTGCACAGGGACATAATTGAATACATGAATCCAAAACCCACCCAAGTCCATGGGAAGTGATTTTGAGAAAAAAACCTGTGTATCATTTTAATTCCTTAAGGTAGATCTACCTGGTCAATAGAGAGATTGCGGAGAGGCGTTCACTGCAAACGCCATACGGGTTACGGATTTCTGCATTTTGCGGTAGAACGTCATAGTCCCGTTCACATCCAAACTAGCCTCCTACACAGCCAGTTTGTATCGCTCCTAACGCTCGTCGTTCCTAGTATGTTCGTGATAGCCGCATAGAGTCTGAACCAAGACTACGTGTAAACGCAATTACAATCATGATGGCGCTATGCTGAGACAAATAATGTAAAGGTTATAGGAAGCACCCATTGATTCACCTTGGGTGCATCGAACCAGAGAAGATTATCTTCTTTCATCGAACTACTTTCCTCTGTATTGATATGCAAATACGACTGGCTGTATCTATCATGGAGCTATTAAATAGATGGAGAAGAAATAGATTACGTAACGCATTGAAACCTTGTGCCGATTTGAAATCTGACAAGCTATTCATCGAAAGGTACCTTTTGTTTGGGACAAAGGGCTTCCGCCATTAAATCGGTAAGCTGACCCGACAGTGTATTAACGCTTTACCTAGCAGGCTACTGTCAATAAGTGATCAAACGAAAGGCGCGTGAAAGCGACGTCTGGAACGAAAAGTACCTTTTGTTATAATAACACACAAGGATGTGATTGAGTAGCAGTAAGCACAAAAAGCACACATTAGCCGCTGAGTACAGTTCGTGATCACCCCACTTCATTTAAATAAATTGAATGCGCTTGCTGAATGATTACACATCAAGCATTCAAGGCTGCCATTTATGTCTATAGTACTGTATAATGGTAATAGCTATACGTATACATGTAACAAATAATAATTATACCGGTATAAGCCTATATAAAAGTTGTTTCACAAATTGACATTTTATTTTATTTTAAGAAGGAGAATGTCATAAACAGTGGCGTACTGAAGGGGGGGGCAACTCTTCTGTGAGAGGTCTTGGGAAGGGATGAGGGAGGAAGAGGTGAAAGAGGGGATGTGAAGAACGAGAGGGGGGTTGGAGGAAGAGAGAAAGAGGAAAAAATTAAGAGAAATAAATAAATAGAAGTAAATAAATAGAAAGGTAAGGAAAATGATAGGAATGAGAGGGGACAAAAAGTAAGAGGGGATGGAGAAGGAAGGGAGATAAGAAGAGGGAGTGATACTTCAAGGAAAGAATAAGTACAGAGAAAAGAAAAAGGAATGACAAAATGTAGGCATTATAATAATTATTATAGAAACTAAACACAGCCCCCCCCACATAGGCCTAACGCTAACAGCACTATAGGCAGCCATTCGATGATGTCAATGCCTTTATGCGTTACGTATTTAAAACGCCCAGTCAGATGTATTTTACACCTGCCAAGCACAAGTCACCCAATTTCGAAAATTGGACGTTGAATGTACACTCTCATGAATATTGATTGGCAACATTTTCCAATATGTCAGCGCTCAAATCGGACACAATAGAACAATAGACCATTCAGTGCGTTGGTATCTATAATGCTCTAAGCATTCAGTCCAGATTAGCGATATTTGAGTTTTGCGGGCTATTGGAAAATGAGTACAGGCCTATGTTCACACGTGTATGCTATTTCTCTAAATAATCTAAACAGAGCTTGGTGTTGGATGCCTGGGAAGTCTTGGTGTATATTATTCGAATAACAAGAAACAAACTCCATTATCATATAAATAATACCCTGTTTACTTTCTAAAGCAAAATGAAAATAGATAATCTAATATGCCTAGTTCGATTACTACCCAGCAAACACAAATATATTACAGAAAACGTTAAATGTCGGGTTAAAGGTTATGTGAGGGTCAAGGGCATTAAAAGTTTTAATAACATTCAAAATACCCTTTGTTCTAAACTTGCTGATAAACGTTCTAACACAATAGCCACTTAAATATGTTTGCCAAATGATATTTTAATATAGCATTTCGAATTTTGGCTTAAAATGTTGTTGTATTATTTTTTCAGTATAACACTAGTTTGTTTTCATGATTTTTATATAAACATACATCGATATGTTATCAAAACGTTTTAACTAAAACCAAAAACACATGCATTATCATGTTTTGAAAACATTTTGGAGTTTGCTGAATAATATCCATAAGCAAAACACTTTGACAGCTGTTTAATGCACAACGAAAAAGCAAGGCGAAAAATAGCGTTGCACGAACTTCTGTTCCCCGTCCCAAGCAGACAATTATACCGCATTTATGCCGTAACACGACACAATCTTGCCTAAAACGCCTCTTCGCAAGCTGATTTTTGGACGGCATTTTCCACATACAAATGAATAGGCAATCTGCCCGTTCGAATTCGCGTCGAAAAAAATCGAAATTTGTTCACTTCTTCTTGTCTATACGAGATCAAATTTTAACCTCCAAAATGGATTTTATTACATGTCGGACTCCACTTGTTCTATTAGGATACTTTGATTCGTTTCATAACATGATAAACATAACATTTTTCTGCATTTTATAATGCGTTTTTTTGTCATTTTGGAACGTCATTTTTTGCTACCAACCGCAACGTAATCGCCTTACGGTAATTCCACGATTGACCAATTCACAATAGATTTCACCCTCTAGAGGGCATAATAACCGATTTTCGACTAATGTAGCTTGCTGTTCGCGTTCCCGTGTCACGTTTCACGTAAATTTCGCAATCTCTCTAATATGGTAAGTTGTACGTGCAAATGGGTGGGTTAAACTGTATTAGGTATGACGATTAGCATTTCAGGGCCTTCGTGGGGTTCATTTTAAATTCTGGACTTGGGTGGTTTTTGAATCATATACTAAGACAATAATGTTGGAATGAGATTACCACTAGTAAGATAATACAAAATAAAGCACATAGTTATGTATAATGTTGATAAGCATTCTGCCATGTAATATAAACCACACACTTTCCTTGATTAAACCCATTTTTTTTTCAAAAGTCACACTCTCCAGCAATGAATGTGTTACAAGTGGACTTTTATACATACTGGATTTCAATGAATGTGTTACAAGACTCAAATCATGGACTTGGGTTGATTCTTTCATACATGCTATTTTTCACATGCTCAATAGACACAGAGGGTGAATTTGAGTTGTTCTTTCATACATATGACAGGCCTATGTATAGCAACACTTTCCATGCTTAACTCAATTTGGCCAAAGTATGGACTTGGTTGGCTTTTGTATTCATATATTCAATTGAATACAGAATACAGCATACTATGTCCCTATTCACAAAGGACATACCACTGTCAATACAGGTGTCTTCAAACAACGAACAGCTACTCAACAATTGGAGCGTCTCAAAACTCCCAACTTGCGATCATTTTGTGATTGCAGGTCACATTATTGTTTTGAATGTATGCTGTAAAACGATTTACATCTAACCATATTTTGGAATGGTTAATGTTTCATAGTTTCATAGTTTCATAGTTTATTTCATCTCATTTCACAACATATACAATATAAATATAAATATAAATATAAATATAATAACAATATTATTTATGATAATAAATGTATAATAATAATAATTATAAACAAATGCAATATTATACAAATGAGATGTGGACATCACTAAATGTTAAAACCTAGAATGAAATATAACACACTGATCATTATTGTCCTGAACTGTTAAATATACAAATTTAAATTTCACCACTCTTCCGCAAAATGATGAAATAATATTAGTAATAACTGTCATATTAATGTTAATATTAGTAATAACTAATATATTAATGTTAACATTAGTAATAACTAAAATATTAATGTTAATAGTAATAACTGACATGAAGAGTGTTTTTACATTTTGAGCTGAAACAATGAAATGAAATGAAGATAATTACCTATCATCTCAACTGTAATAATTGTATCGTTTAACTGTGGAGCTTTATGGAGGATTTATCATCGTGCTGCTATATCTATCCATTGCACTTTTAAATAAAACTATAGTTTTATATAAATAAGTTTTGAAAGTAAACGAAATGCAATAAATAAATAAATAAATAAATAAATAAATAAATAAATAAATAAATAAATAAATAAATAAATAAATAAATAAATAAATAAATAAATAAATAAATAAATAAATAAATAAGTATAATAAATAACTGTTTTCACAACACCTTTAAATCTAACTATCAAACGGTTAATAAGTGTTATAATGGCGTGCCAAGTAGTGCTAAAGCCACGTTACATGAGGAGTTTCCTACCCAGCTGTCACTTCCTCACACACGTGATAAACTCACACTGCACGCATAAACACGTAACTCGTACCGTCTAAAACAATTAACATTATGATCTTTCCGTGCTAATATCCATCATGGGTTTGTATCAGAGGATGATTTATTGATGCCATTTTTGGTGTACCAAGTACACCGAATAGTTAGTTTT
This sequence comes from Amphiura filiformis, assembly GCF_039555335.1. NCBI lineage: Eukaryota > Metazoa > Echinodermata > Ophiuroidea > Amphilepidida > Amphiuridae > Amphiura > Amphiura filiformis. The sequence continues at coordinate 14,311,964 of NC_092645.1, forward strand.
AGTGACATTAACTGACAATTATTTGATCTAAACTAGTACTTTATTGATGAGGTCATTTTGATTTTTTTCTTTCCACGTGATTAAAGTAAAATGTGACCTGCTCCGATGAATTGAGGGTAAAGTCGAAATTTGGGAGTTTCGAATTGTTAAATTATTGTTCAAAGACACCTTGTTGGCGTATTTATGCTATGTCCTTTGTGAATGGGACATAGTTGAATACAGAATACAGCATACCCCATTCGTCAAAGAAAGAGCAGCAACTGAACAATTGGAACGTTTCGAAACTTCTAACTTGCGACTTTACGCTCATGTTATGGTAGCAGGTCACAGCTGGGATCATCAGCAAGAGTGAAATCATAGTACATTTGACGTGTAAGTTAATATATATCATTAATATTACATTAAGTATAAACTAATACGGTCCCAGTATCGAACCTTGTAAAACACCACAGATGAAATACTCAAGTTGGCCTGGTAAAAAAAGCGAGAAAGTAGCAATAGTGTACCTATATGCTGCAAGATCTAAACCCTATAATCCCATCATGCAGTGGGATGTAAACACCACCTGCACCTGAAGGACACCTGTATTAATTTGCAGTGTGGGATATGATGCAATCAATCCCATGTCTAGCCACTAATCTGCCTTCCACAAATGCAACAATGGGTATATGGACATAAAAGTTGTAATTTCCAGATATTTGGGCTGTCTTTAAATGGAAAAACAGTGAATGTTTTTGAATTAAATAAACAGGTGTAGAGTGTTCGTGAAAGACTGTAGTTTCCTTAAACTGAACATATAACAATAATAGGTTTAAGGGAGTGGAATTTAATATAATACTACACTTGTCGAAAAGTATTGCAATGTGCTACATTATACGTAACAGGTGCATAGGGACATTTTCATATTACGTATGGATGCTAAGGTGTTTTGTATTAAAATAAGTAAGTTGCCCCACTAAGTGCTGAATAACCCTTCAATTACACTAACATTGGATTCTTATGCTTTATATATGTTGCGATATTTTTGGTCAATGTGTGTAACTATTGATATTGAGATATATTACAGCTATACTAATTCAACTTTTTATTCAACATTTTGCGACACAATGTTTTACAAACACACGAAAGATGTGTTACGTTTATAGATCTTGGGATGATTCAAAGTATGCTATAGAACTTGAAGACCTGAGCGCAAGAAGACCGTAAGGCCACTTGGCCCCTCAACATGAATACACTAAAGTTGCGTATAGTTTCGTATAGTTGGTAATGTTTTATACATGTTCAGGGGCCAAAACAGATCTTTCACAACCTTTCATGAGGTTTTGACCCTGGAACAAGTATTACACATTATCAAACCCTAAGAAACTATACGTAACTTTAGTGTATACATGTTGAAGGGCCAAGTGGACTTACGGTCTTCTTGCGCTCAGGTCTTCGCTTGTTTTTATTGACATCACATTGCCTGTGGTTACCACCTGACGATATAAACCTCGTTTACTGATTTTCAAAACAATCAGAATTCGGCCAAGCATTGTAAGACGGGAGCCGTGAACTCATGTGCTTAGAGCAAACTGTCTACCAATAGATTTTTTTCAAGGACGGTGAGAAAATGTACCTGTCGTCCTTATTTATTTAACCATTTAAAGGTAGATTACACTTCTTCGTAGGAGCGTAACACGAATATGTCTATGGACACGTGTAAAAGCTGCCAGATTATAAAATATCCTCTTCTTGGAAGGTATGTAAGGCACGTCTTGTATGAATAATCAACTAACAAATTTCCTTTCTTCTTTTCTTTTTCACTCTTCTCTTGCATTACCTACAAACGATTTCTTCGCTGGCCTCGACAATTAACAGGTAAGAGTTTTTGTATTTCAATTGTGTTCTTAATTAAAGACCCATTCAGTGATCCCAGAGTGTAAAAAGTATTACTTAAAAGTGAAGGATACATCAATGTAAAGTTGTCATTACGTATTTTTGAAATGAAAGTGGTTCATAAAACTAAAAGTTGGAAATATAATAAAGGAAATATCAATATTGATAAATTTCAAGCCCCATTCAAATATATGCAGCTAATTTCTCTACTTACGTAGAGATATTATGTAAAATATCCTATTTTGACTTTAATAAGCGGCTTTTGACCTACCACTAGCAGGCTATTTCAGTACATAGGCTACTAACAAAGGGGCAAAAACTCAATTTGGATAATTTTTACAATTTTACAATCGCTGAATAGGCCTTTAATTTAAGCTCGATGTTCAGATACGGTTCCTCAACATGGCCCAATCAAATATTTCTTCATAGGTTAGGCTCACAAACTGTACGTTTTGGCGGTCTTTTGGGAAAACATGTTGCTGTTTGAAGGTATAATGTGTGTGGTAATGATGTCTTCAATTATTTGCTATAAATACTCACAGCAAGCTGGTCATAATAATTGTGTCGTTACAATTTCATTATTTTATTACATTATATTACATTACATTGCATTACATTACATTACATTACATTACATTACATTACATTACATTACATTACATTACATTACATTACATTACATTACATTACATTACATTACATTACATTACTTTACAATACATTACATTATATCAAATAACATTCCATTCCATTCATTGCACTGCATTACATCACTTTACATGAACAATATTTGCCTTCTCGGTGAGAAGGCAAACATTTGGTAATATAAAGTGATAAGTTCTCGGCAACAGCCGGCAGGTTTCGCGCCAATGGAGAAATCGGATAATTTCAATTGATTTTTGTCTACAATAAGGATGCAACGGAACCTTTGTACTCTTATTCCTACTTAAAGTTAATTTTGTTCTTAATAATCAAATGAGAAATGTAAAGCACCCAAATATCTTTACGAAAAATTAAATGCTTGATTTATCGTAGTACCACATCTGACATAAAGCAGCTATGTGTCCACTTGCAGGGAAACTCTGTCTTGTACCAGTCAATAGTTTCAATGTCATATTACGTGATTTCCAAGGAGACTTTACTTATCTTACTGATTCAATAAACAACATATATGTGCCAACATGCACTTGAGGTTGTACGTAAAATGAAATCATGAATATTATATTCTTTTCTTGCAGTTTTCGTTTGGGAAATGTTCAAAATGAGACAATTTTTGGTGTTTCATTTCTAATCAAATATACGCTTAGTATTTGGATTCCCAGGTGTTTAGGATATTTTTCGCCCATTGTAGAAATTTATTATATTAATATTATTTTACATTCCCGTTTGCTACTTTATTGTTTGACGCGTAAAAATTAGCTTACACTGTCATTGTATAATCGTATTGCCTTCAAATAGTACATCTTCCCGTGATTACAACTTGTGTTATGGTTACTTGGCGGAATTATTTTGTGCAGTAGTAGAAATTGCGGGATTTTCCAAAAGTAGGTACACTCTGTAAATAGTGAGACCATTCTGCTTTCGAGGGAATGTTATTTGCCGTAAATTTGATTCACTATAAGCCGTTGTGGTATATAATTATGCAGACAGCAAAATAAATTAAGGTACCAATTGAATACATGAATACAAAAGCCACCTAAGTCCATGCGAAGTTATTTTGAGAGAAAAACCCGTGTATCATTTTAATTCCTTCAGTTAGATTTACCTGGTCAATATGGTAAGTTTTACGTGCAAATGAGTGGATTAACCTGTATTAGGTATGACGATTAGCATTTCAGGGACTTCGTGGGGTTCATTTTAAATTTTGGTTTTTGAATCATATACAAAGACAACAATGTTAGAATGAGATTACCACTAGTAAGATAATACAAAATAAAGCACACAGGTATGTATAATGTTGATAAGCATTCTGCCATGTAATATAACCCACACACTTTCCTTTATTAAACCCATTTTTTGTTCAAAAGTCATTCTCTAGCAATGAATGTGTTACAAGTGGACTTTTATACATACTGGATTTCAATCAATGTGTTACAAGACTCAAATCATGGAATTGGGTGATTCTTTCATACATGCTATTTTTCACATGCCCAATAGACACAGAGAATGAATTTGAGTTGTTCTTTCATACATATGACAGGCCTATGTATAGCAACAATTTCCCATGCTTAACTCAATTTGGCCAAAGTATGGACTTAGGTGGCTTTTGTATTCATATATTCAATTGTTTTACCCCTGTATACCCTAAACAAAAACAGTCATGTCACAATTAAGCAATTACTGATACTCTTAGCTCAGATTTAAGACCTCATTTGTTAAAATCAGTCAAGAAATAAAGACACGGCTGTCTAAAATCACAAGGAAGATGCCAATTCAAAAGCCGCAGATTGCTCCATTTGGTGTTCTATTGATTTGTACACAAAGTATTCTCGAACAACTGAACAAGCGCCGTGCTGGCCATTCATCATTATTCAACTTTTGGTTTCGTTCATTCTTAAGGGTTTCCGATCACCATGTGTTTAATTCTCAACCGATCTCAACCAAGATCTTAAATCAGAGCTAACGAGTACAGATATTGGGTTACTACTTCAAGTTCATCTGTATAGAATAGACTCATAACGTTCAGTCTACGCCTGGTCTCCTTGTTCCTTAACTTTTAAAGTCCAAGATTCAGTTCCAGATAGCAATAAGGTGAATAAGGGCTCAGCAGATCGTCATTGTGAGCGATCTTAAGATGACTTGATTCGACCAGATAGTGCTTTTTAGTCTCCCAAATGCCCCGAGTGCTAATCTGGTACGCCATTAACCTCAACTCTGGGTATATTCGCTGTCGTAGTGCACGTTAGAATATGACCGATGCTAGGTCAACTGGATCACGCTTGCTTTGTTACGAACCACTGATCGAAATGATCACAACACAAAGCCTTATGGCATATCAAAATTCGGAACAGGTGTATGAGCCTAGGCTTGGAGCAGTAACTATTGGTTACTAACGTGCACTACGACAGCGAATTGCTACCCAGAGAGATTCGGGTATTGTCAAATTTGATGTCTCGTGGGTGTCACACACCGACATCGCCCGGTTAATAATTACATTACACAGCAGAGACATTGAAATGAATACCCGGGATCGATACACATGAATGTGCTATGCACGATTTCAGACGATAAATCTTTGGATACCGGGGTAGAAAATGATGAATATCTCTGAAGAAGCCAGATTTGGTTCCTTGCACTTGAATATATGTATTGAACGGATATGATAGTCGTTAGCTTGCGTCTTGAGAACTCAAAAACTTACAAAAATTCTGATTTTATATGTGAAGAACTATAGCGCAGCGTATAGGCTAGCTCCACTCACAGCAGTCTAAAAGCATATGACCATTGACCTCTGACATGGCGTATACAAGCTCACTCACACACAGAGAGGTCAATTACCAGGCTATTGTCAGTAGCCTTAGTCGGATGTCGTTCGGCTCATTATGCGTCTCAACGGTCGGTACTATTATAACTAGAATATAAAAAGAAATACCAGTGGGTAATATAAAGAATAATGATCTATTGATACGATGGAAAAATCAGTTTGTATGCTAACATTTTGTGTTACAATTGTCACACTTGAGCAGCTGTCTGATCAAAAATATAGCTTATCATATCAAGGGTATTAATGCTCTGCGTGCTAGCCACGCGCTTCGATGGAAAAAGTTTTAAAATATTTTCTCAAAATATCAAGAGCTATCTTAAGAACTACTGAATCAATACTAGGCTTGTTTGTACTCATTTTAATGCATTTTTCATGCTGATGCCAAATATGGTCATGACAATTTACATTTCTGAAATTTTTGACATTTTTAATTTTAACTTGTCGTCTGCAGTCGACACCCGCGTGAAGAGAGTTAAAGCTTAATTGATAGTGGATTGAAAGATGAAAAAATGAAAAAAAAATAACAGTAAACAGTTAAACTTTATTATCATCAAATACTGTACTATGAGGATACCATCACTGCACAAAACAGAATCTTGAACAACTATCCAGTTACCACGACTGACCCCGATAGAATCATTTGCTTTATTTCGTGCGGTAATTTGATAGCTGTCCGAGATTATGCTTTCTGCACCAATTTTAGCACATTGTAAGTTACATTAATTGTCCGTATGGATGTTCGTCAGGTGAAACACGTTAAAAAATTTAGAGAGGTATATAAATATCAATGGTCGAGTTTGTAATTTATGTGTAAATTTAATATTTGGTAGATATAATCATGCTTTCCATCAGTGGTCCATAAAACTAAAAGTTTGAAATAAGCAACTCGTTCATACAATCCAGTAAAACCCGTTAAGCCCGTCAGCATAGTTAAAGTACAGCTTTCCTACCTGTCATTGCGCCTTAAGGTATACTTATAGTCTACATAAATCCCTCAGATCAGCCAATGGTTATAATGAGCATTAAGCAGCAACGCCTTTAAACTCTTATTTATATATACGTACAACAATCTTTAACCTAGAACCTATACTCTTATGCATTATCGTTACTTCTGAGTACAAGGTAATTTCACATCATTTGTAATGTCACAAGCCATTTCTAAGAACAAGGGCGTTTTAAATGGTTTTGTTTTGTCATGGTTCACAAAGTTCACCCAGGAAGTTGATAGAAGCATTATATGTATCCCATTTTCAATATCACTTCTGTTGTTGTTGCACTTTAACTCTCTTCACGCGGGTGTCGACTGCAGACGACAAGTTTCAAAAATTTTTAAAAATTCAAAAATTTCAGAAATGTAAATTTTCATGACCATATTTGGAATCAGCATGAAAAATGCATTAAAATGAGTACAAACAAGCCTAGTATTGATTCAGCAGTTCTTAAGATAGCTCTTGATATTTTGAGAAAATATTTCAAAACTTGAACTTTTTCCATGGAGGCGCATGGATAGCACGCAGAGCATTAAGCAATGTCTTAACCATATTACGAAAATTGCATTTGTGTACAAAGGATATTTAGATAGATGAATATGTGTTCTACCTGTATGTTTTTCAAAGCCGTTTCTTGGAACAGTCTTTTGATTTTGTAACCTAGGTTATTAATACGAACATGTGCTTTATGTAGGCGACATAACAAATCTAAGTCGTATTATATCAATGTACATGTTTTTTGATTGTAACTGACGCAGGCATATTGAATCACGGCCTGATCTGCTCGTTCCTTCTATCTTTGCGTCTTTGCGGTATCCACATATCTCCACTCTTCATGTTCTTATGGTTTATCTTAATATATTCTTTATCTTGCATTTTCCATTTTGTAATAATATTCATGTGGATTGAGATGAAAACAAATAAACTTGAACTCGCAAAGGCATATTCGGGATTTACCAACAAGGTCTATTGCATGGACAAAATTTGAATGTTGTTGTTAAATCTAACAGTATACCTTTTTCAAAAGAGTCTGACTGCTCCTGCGTTATTGGAGGTATATGGAGCTTGTGTTTGAAATATATATATATAACACTATAGCAAAAATAAGCATAAACGCGCAGCTTAAAAGTCAAGCGATAGTAAATATTTGCCTCGTGTTATTAGATTATCGCCTTCATAGAGAAAAATAACCATGTGGTTGAATTAACAATAAGCTCCTGGAAAAGTTCAAAGTATCCGTGTCCGTTTACCACGTAGAAATTGTGAAAGGTAAAAAAATCTCTCGACGTGTCAAATTTCTTTCACCCTTGGGCAACGCTACCATACACTTCACTTGGGTCTAATGGTACTTGATAACAGTATTTTTCTGTCATCAATATAGGGGTTCCTATAGCGATTGAATAACGATATTCCTGACTCGTGTTTCCCCTATACTTAGCCTAGTCACGATTGATAATCTCACTGCTATACCCTGATTGCTATGTAGGTTTAATCGATTGACTACTTGTAATGTGACACCAAAACAACAAAGCGTGTAAGTATTTCCTCATCACTTCTCAAGATATCGTCCTGACCTGAAGTATCACTTGCCACGCCGCTAGATACTTGCTTGTGTGTAATGCTTTTACGCACAAAACTTTGAGATTCTACTCTTAGATCATCAGTGAATTATAAGATTTGTCATAACAAGGTCATCTCAGATGTTTACTAGCCCATGTATTTGTGACCTGATCAAGGGAAACGAGTCACATGTCGGCAATTTTCAATTAGAAGTTTTTACATCGTTTTCTGGCAGTTTATGAATGCTACAATTTTAATGCATACCCCATCAAAATCGGACATCTGATTACCGGGTTACCGAGTTATGAGCAATTTATCAATGGCTGAAAACAATATAAAACAAAAGAATTTGAACACTGTTTTTGCCAATATCTCAAAAATCCGACTCATTCCTTTTGATAATGTCACATTTGTATCCGACGATTGTACTTCCTACAACTCATAAGAGGAGGTGGTTAAGAAGACTTATGTATGTACATCACCATTTACAAGCCACGTGCGCAAACGTATGTAGCGCGAGTTAGTGCTCCAGTCTATTTTGGGATCTGCTAAATGTGCTGCACTTATTTCGATGTAAGTTAGATGGATATGACAAGAATATTCACAGATTATATATCTCAATACCCTCTAACGCAGTACTAGATATAGCAACAAATACATTGTAGCAATTACTGCGTAAATGTTTGAGTTGGTTAATAACTCTTATCTAACCCATGGGCCTCTTTATAGTTCAAAAGGTACCCAGAATAGCTGCGTCAAAGGGTACCCATAAATTATACGGTTGATTGTGGTCTTAAGGTGCGTGCTGTTCTAGGGGTCTGAAGTACGTATATATGAGTCGACTATCAACTATGTTAAATTAAAAGGAATGCATTTCGAGTGCAAAAAGGCAGCTGAACTAAAGACAATTGGTCCATTTTCTCACTTTATATTATACATATATGACACCTGGCAGCGCCGTCTTTCGCTGACCTCTTGATTTAGAACTTTCTTCATCCTGCGGATGTTAGCTTCGTTCTTGGTGTACGAGGGTCATTCAAAAAGTTCTATTTCCACCCTCATATCTCATGTTTTGCATATAGTAGGTCTTTCATATTTTTTACGATTGTGACACATAGTCTTATCTAACCTCAGCAAACATTTTGTTTTAATAGGACTTTCAAAAGTTGTAGACGAAGTAAAAATCAAATCGGGATTCGGCGTCACGGAATTGAAGAAAATCTGTACACATATCTACAAAGAAAAAATAAGTAAACCCAATTGAAGTGACCATAAAATACCATTTGGTTACTTCAGTTGGCTTAATTATTGAAGCTGACATAAAGATACATATTAAAAAATGTAAATGACAAGAAAATCGTTTCTTTTAGAAATGTCCAAAAGACATTTATTCAGAAATTGTGTGTATTAGAAAAATAGGGATAATTGGAAGCATTTTAAACATACTATGGAAATGTCGCTAGGTAATTGAACACCAAGCAAACTATTTTGAAGATAGCAAGTGACAAAAGTGGCTGAGTGTCTTTATTTTCAACTTAAATCTCTGAGACAGAACTTAATAGTCAATTCATAGAGATGATCCCCAAGCAGATTCTTGTGTTCCGAAAAACCACTGCACATAACAGTAAAACTTGGATGAGGATATAACTTTTTTGAAGTTAAAATGCATTTTATTACTGGTCATCTTGTTGTTTGGTAATACATTTGATGGTTTTTGAGTTACAATCTGTTAGCATAATCATAACACTTGCATATGGCGATAATTTCGTACTCCGATTTTTACCGTTTCCGGTGTATCAAATCTTATTTTGGCTCTGATGTTACCTACAAAAATCTGAAAAAGATATCAATATGCCTTTGCCCTCATTTGCAGATAATATGCCAATGTGTAATCATGCTGAGTTTAAAGAAGCTACCATTTTCAGAACTAATGTTATCAGAGCGGATGAACTTAGGCCTAGGCCTACTTGTAATCAGTAGGAGTCAATGTATCTTTCTGTCACGTTCTATATCTAAGACTAGTTGATTATGGTAACTTAAGATAGTTCAGTCCGTATCAAATAAGAATCCTCTCCATCATTTCAGCATAATCATTTGTGTGATCTGTATAATATACGTATGTCACCTGACTATACATTACAGAAAGTAATTAACGGTCCACTTATAAATGAATCTTAAAGGCAAAATAAGCTGTGAAAAATAACATGCAGGGTGTATTGGAAATAGCTCCAACAAGGCCATTGTCCTCTTAAGAAGTCATTAGAAAGAGTTGAACCAGGTACGAAATATATCACTGGACAGAATATAACTCGGAATTTGCTTTATCTAGGGACTGGAGTTTATTTAAGGTTTTGTTTTAATAAATTATCAAAACACGTGGACGTTCTCCAGATTATAAAATGAGCTATACCATTTGAAATCTACATTACCCACAAGGAAAAGATAGTTAAGGTGTTTCACAGAAGGAGTATTGGATTAAAATAGGATAGGCAATTCAGTAACTTCCATTTGAAATACTCACTCTCGTTGTGGATAAAGGTAAAGTCATAATACAGGGGGAGTATGTGTTTCAAAATAATTAACCCTAGCCAGCTCCATTTGTAAAACATACTCCCTCTGTGGAAGATCTATCTTAAATCTTCTACAGGGGTAAATCAAATTTAAATGGAATAGCCCAGTGTTGAAATTTTGCATCAGTACTAATGGAATATGTAATGGACATGAGAATTAAATATTGGAAGATAGAGTCATGGTATCTATCAGTGGTTCATAAAAGTTAGGAGCAACACGTTCGTGTAAATTTAGTAGAACCCGTTACGCCCGTCAGAATGGTTAAGCTTAAATTCCTACCTGTCAGTACGCCTTAAAGTATACTTAAAATCTATCAGAATCCGTCAGATCAGCCTTTGGTTATAACGCGCTTTAAGCAGCAGCGCCTTCTCATTAACATGTATAAGAAGACAATAGTCAAAGTATATAATTTGTTTACTCTTATGTTATGTATATTACTATCATATTTGGCGACAACAGGCCATCTTCTACGGGCGAAGGGACACATTTTCAAGAAGGGTGGTTTTTTTCTTCAAATACCCGGTAAAATACCCAAATTTGTTTCGCTGGCATATTTCTAGTCAAAATCAATAAATTGTTGCAACAATTAGAACAGTTCATTTTACATGCATACAGAAAACAAATCCCAACATGCAAAATTTGGGTAGGGTCCGTAGAACATTGTTATTTTTAATGGCATGTGGTTACTGCCTGGATGTAAAGGAATGTCACATTAAAAGTATTTCCTAAAAAATAAGAATGTTTCAATTGGTTTTCTTTGGTTACGCTTTTCAAAGTTCACACGAGATACAAGTACATTTAAGATTGCTATGTTACAATTATGATGGAACCATTTATGCTTATCAAATTTGTGGTTATACTTATGTTGTTATCTTTAGGCTATATTCTATAGAAAATCATGAAAATTGCACATGTGTAATTTTTTTTATCGATAAATTCCAGAAGCTTTTGCGATTTAAACGTAGTCAGGTGTACTAAAACGTACTGGGTTAGATACTATTGACCTCACTCTGGTCAGGTCAAAGGTTATATGTTCCTGTTCAGTGCTTCTTACTGTTTTATTGTCTCATCTTGTGTCATATTTGTGCTAGTTAGTCCGCTTTATGTAAGGTAAGGACATTATTATTAAAGTTGTTCAAGTTAAACTTTAATCAAACAAGTGTATGTTTTTGTTTAGCATAACGTTGGTTTTCCTAAATCCTACATACATCCTGACGCGCGTTTAATAGCGACTATTGGTAATGCGAGGAAGAACAGATGATTAATTGTGTTTTCAACTGATTGAGTGTCCCAGGTTAAAGAAGAAATAAAACAAACAAAAGCACTGTGATATTCGCAAGACGAAGGTAGCATTAAAATCTAAAGGCTTTTGGGATTAATATATGGGTTCCTATAGCGATTGAATAACGATATTCCTGACTCGTGTTTCCCCCTATACTTAGCCTAGTCACGATTGATAATCTCACTGCTATACCCTGATTGCTATGTAGGTTTAATCGATTGACTACTTGTAATGTGACACCAAAACAACAAAGCGTGTAAGTATTTCCTCATCACTTCTCAAGATACCGTCCTGACCCACACCACTCCACGCCATACATAAATTCTGCCAGTCACATTTCCCCAATATGAATTTTTTTAAAGTAAAATTTCAATTTTAATTTTATTTTACTTAAATTTAAAGTTTGGCGGAGGCGGGGTTCGAACTCACGGCGGCGGACTGCTTTGGACACACTATAAACCCATCAGCGCCTTAGACCACTCGGCTACTTGTCTTGTTGGAATTCATTTGGAACTTATTCGAAGATATAATCGCAACTTCAACATAGGCCTACCACGTGACAAGCAAAGGCAGAAAACGTACCATATTTTGGAATTATATTTCAAATAAAAACATTTATGTGTATTATTAGCGCTCAATTGTGGTTAACTGCGTGTTTTATACAAAAAAAATCAACGATAAGCATGATAACTGGGCGTCTATATGGACAATACATGATATCGATTTTGACACGTGCTTGTGTCTCAGTACATTTCCATGGTCAGTAAAATACTATAGAGAAAAACCTACCATTTTTCTTGTATACACGTTCGATGTTTTTATCAATTACATAAAAAATCCATTTTAGACCCCAAATGTTTCTTCGGGAAATAAAAGATTAGAATACCATAAAAACGAAACAGTAATCTTTTGCCGGGTCTAATGTTATTTATACATAGATTTTTTAACATTTTTTCTATCCTTATTCTTGCTCAATTAAAAAAATATTTTGGCGTATATAAAATTTAAATAAAATTCTCTGCTTCATAAACGACCTCAAATATGCCACAATTGGGTATCATGAATAGTTATATATGATGTGCAGTTAATATTCATATTTTCTTTTATACAGAGGATGCTTCAGTTTTGACAGGAAAAATATTTTCTTGAAAACCCTCTCACTCGGTTATTTCAAAACAGTAACCACGCTTCCCTAGAATGTGCAATAATTTAGCATTAAAATTTTTCTTATTCTAACAGCAAGCGTTTCTAGAATGAATTATGGCGAAATGTGGTGTAGTCCTGACCTGAAGTATCACTTGCCACGCCGCTAGATACTTGCTTGTGTGTAATGCTTTTACGCACAAAACTTTGAGATTCTACTCTTAGATCATCAGTGAATTATAAGATTTGTCATAACAAGGCCATCTCAGATTTTTACCCGCCAAATACTAGATGGTACGTTTGTTCGTACTTGAATGTTTTTACACGCAGATTCAATATTAGATATGAATAGAAAATGTTTATCCATTTATAGATTTATAGTTTGTATCTGACGATTGTACATCATTACTTGTACTTGTACACATGTGATACATGGCAACTATTGCAGACGAGGCTGTCTTTAACTAACCTCTCGAGTTATTCATTTCATCATCCTGCTGATGTTAGCTGCGCTCTTGTTGGTTGCATGTATTATGTACTTGTAAGGAGTCGAGGTATTTTTCTGTCAAGTCCTATATCTCAAACTAGTTGATCATTGTAACTTAAGATAGTTCAGTCGGTATTAAGTAGAAATGCTTTCCATCATTTATGCATAATCATTTGTGTGATGTGGATAATATATCCAAGCCGACCGAATATACATTAAATACAGATAATAATTAATGGTCCAATTATCAATAAATATGTAAAATAATTCACCTTTTTATGGACATTGACATTCAAGGTGCATTGCACTTACCCAAATGAACAACGAGAATATCGCCAAGAGAGTCCAAAATGTGTTTTTGGTCAAATGGAGGTTATTTATGTAATGGGTATTGGAGGCGTTTTTGGGGTCTTGCAATATGCTTGTCTTGAGGGGCGCGGCCATTTCGATTTATAAAGTACGTTTTAACGTACTTTGGTTATTTTTATAAGAAGCCCTTTGAAACAAATTGCATTGATTTAATAATTCCAATTGGACCCAGAGGTGTATTTGAAAATCTGGAAAGGAGAGTGAACCTGGTCAAAAAGACCTAATAAATGGCTACAAATAAATGAAATTGCATAAAATTAGTCAACAAAAAACCTAAATTCAGGTTGTAAACTGATAATGCCCATGCCAGTTTAATTGAATATTAATTTATTTTATTATAAACTGCGTTCTCTTTTTATGAAGACAGTTCTTGTTATGGGTCATACGAATTTTATTAAGGAACAAAAATATTATTTACATGAAGAATTTTGCTAAACTAATGTGATGCGATCAAGCAAAATCAGTCGGAACTCGGAAATATTAAATTGTCAGTTTCTTATAGAATAGTAACAAGCATTTACAAAGTTGCATTTTGCAGAAAACTCCATTGAAACTGAAAAACCAGTTCCAAAGAATGAGCAATTAAAGAATTTTTCCAAAACAAAAGGAAACATAAGGAAATATTTTCTTTGTTTGGCTATATCTCAAAATCAAAATTTCTGAGTTCCGACTGATTTTGCTTGATCGCATCACAAATGATGCTGGGAGTCATAACAAACCCTCACAAGGACCTAAACACGAAGAAATATTGTCAAGCGAGAATATTGCATTTCGTATCGTGCTTACCTACTGGACGCAAACATGTGTTTGCTTAAATTATGAGGTTTTGGAAATGATGATATTGTGGTAAATCGTGGAATACAAAGGAGATACGCTTTCGCTATGATTCAGATGCGGCGTCACATATTAAGCAGGTGAATCACAGAAAACTATTTTGAAAATACCATGCTCATATTTGCCATTATGTTACTTTGGTTTTAAAATAAAGCAAAATAAGGCCACGTGTCACCTCGATTTTTCCCGGAATTCCGTGATAGAAGCCAAAATCCCGAAATTTCGCTCATAGCCTTAAAAGCTAATGTTACAGTCTTAGAATGCTTTGGATCTAGTATCTATTTTTCTTTTGAAATTACATATATATCGGTGAGTGTTATTATAGGGTTTATTTATATAATGGGTCTTGGAGGTGTTTTATTGGGTCTTGCAAGGTATTATTTTTGAGGGGCGCGTGTATTTCGATTTCTGAAGCACGTTTACCGTATTTTGGTCATTTTTATGTTTTGTTCAGTCATACGAATTTTATTTTAGGATGAAAAATATTATTTACATGGAGAGTTTTGATAAACAAATGATGCTGGGAGCCATAAAAAACTCACAAGGACCTAAACATGAAAATATATTGTTATGCGAGAATATTGCATCTTGCATCGTGGATACCTATAGGAAGCAAACAGGTTTTTGTTAAACTTAAATTATTGAGGGACTGAAAATAATTATGATAGTGATATAAATCATGGCATACAAAGGAGATACGCTTTTGCTATGATTCAGATGCGGCGTCAAATATAGGCAGGTCGATACCAGGAACTATTTACTATCATGCTCATATTTGGCATTATGTTACTTTGATTTTAAAATAAAGCAAAATAAGGCAATGTGTCACCTCGATTTTTCCCTGAATTCCGTGATTGAAGCCAAAATCCCAACATTTCGCTCATAGCCTTCAAAGCTAATGTTACAGTCTTAGAATGCTTTGGAAGTATTTTGTTTTGAAATTGCATACAGATATCGGTGAATATTATTATGGAGTTTATTGATGTCTTGGATGTGTTTTATTGGGTCTTGCAAGGTATTGTTCTTCAATTTCTGAAGTACGTTTACCTTATTTTGGTCATCTTTATGGTTTTTATAAGAATTTTATTTAGGAACAACCATTAAAACTCACAAAGACCTAAACACGAAAAAATACGTGAAGCAAACAGGTTTTTGTTAAACTTAAAATGAAGAAGATATTGATGTAAATCATGGGGATACAAAGGAGATACATTTTTGCTATGATTCAGATGCGGCGTCAAATATAGGCAGGTTAATCCCAGGAAACTATTTACTACCATGCTCATATTTGGCATTATGTTACTTAAGTTTTAAAATAAAGTCATGTGTCACCTCGTATTTTCCTTAATTCCAAGGTGGCAGCCAAAATCCTAACTTCCGCTCATATCCTCAACAACTCATGTTTAACAGTCGTAGAAAAGAACCTTTTTCTTTTATTATGTACACATTTTGTACACCAGCGCGTTAGTAACCTGCTCTTTTTATACAAATATTCAATGTCCTAGCATTATGGGTTTTGTACATCGTTTGGGAACTACACATTTTGTTATGCTAATAGCCTTCCGAATATTACGCAGTGTAGGCCGCTCTTTACATACATCAATGAACATCGAAAAAGAAGCTAGAACAGAAATAATTTGTGCAAAATGAATAAATATGTATTTTACGGAGGTCCGTTAAAACAAAATGGTCTTTCTCCATGTTAAAAAGTTGCGAGCGGAAACGTATTGTGAAAACCGAAAAGCACCAAGAAAAATTCTGTAAAACACGGACAATTGCTGGCAGCAGAGCCGCAAGCAGGTTTTCTTTTTTTACGGAAATATTCTAACAGTGTAGACGTCTCATAATTTTTTATTTGAACCCAACCTAGATGCTCAGATCTATTTTATGACTGCTTTAATATAAATCGACAAGTTTCAATTTTCAAGTTCAGCAAATATCTCATAGAATCTCGCACGTATTTCATCATGATTTCAATTTGTTACTGTTTCGAATGTTTATTTCTGTGATATTGACTAGCTATTTTTTTCTCTAAAGAATCTAACATCGTATTAAAATTGGACCACGTGAAGTTGCTTTACATGTATTGTCAGCACTGTAAGCCTAGACAAGTCTCTGTGCTTTGAACATTATAGTGAGTGATATAACATGTATATTAAGTACTAAATAACAGGATTCTTGCTATTGTTTTTATTGAAGAGTATCTATTAGTGCTATAACCATAAGGGTTAAAGTTGATGATTGGTGTACTCTCTCACGATATATTAGAAAAACGATACATTGTATGTCATAAAATTGAAAGCAACAGACACGATGTTGACAAAACCGGAGCTAGGTCATTTATATACCACTACAACAAGTGCAATCACAATATGATGTTTTCAATGGAAAAGAAATAGATCCACATTTTAACAGGAATAATTGAGGGATTCTATCATGTTTCACCGTTGTTCATCACCGTTTAGCAACGATGCGTCCGCGTCGTCTGCGTGGTTTACTTCGCGAGGCCAGCTTTAGTTATGTCCATGTTGTCCGAGCGAAGTAAACCACGCAGACGCGCCGGACGCGAGTTGTTAAACGGTGATGAACAAAGGTGAAACATGATTGAATCCCTTTCAACAACAAAATCAATTACTCGAAGATCGATAATTTCTCTGTTGATATCGGCAATAAAACTACAGAATAAAACGGCAATGACAAATGTAAGCGTGTATTAAGGCACGCAGTTCCAGGTATTGCAGATTTTTACGCGATAACGCGTATCACGTATGCGCGCTGCCGTGTGGATTCATCACGGATTAACAACGGTTGGCTCCCATTTAGGAAGAGTTGTTGATATTGAAGTGATCAATATGCTCATCCATCAGGACTCAATTCTTTAACCCCAAAATGTTTATTCATTCATTAAAGGGCCTTTGAAAGTGTTGGGTACAAAAAGTCAAGTTCCACAACTTCCGGTAAAATTTTGTTGATGTTTAAATGGGGGTTAATGAACTGTGGCATTGACGATGAGACTATGTACTGAATCAGTTGAATCCCATAAGCCTTTGCGGATACACCTGAGATGTCTTCATTTAACGTCACACCGATGTCTACATCGTTTAGCGAACACCGTTACTGCGAATTTCAAAGCCGTGAAGAGCGCAGTAACAATGTGTGCACCGGCATGACGCTATCTGAGGTCTACCCGCAATGGGATTTACCGAAAAAGTCGATCTTGGAATAAGTTTAGAGCATATTTTTTATTCACTAATTTATCACTGATTATTTGTGTAGGAAGAATGAGGCATGTGTTGATTATAAATAATTAACGTGCTGAAGAATGTGCTTATAAAATCTTAACTTAACGAACAATGACTGACGTAAACCGTAGGTTTATATTTTATCGTAAAAACTCTTTTATGATAACTGACAGGTACAGGCTTGCTCATGTACTATAGCTTGATAAGGTTTTTGTCCATAGAGTTCCCATACACCTATAACGAATGATAGAAGCCCGGCTATATCCGTTGTAGTATCGTATCAAAATGGGGTAAAAATTGCTTAAAATGTTTTTGATATTTGCCTATAGGGGTCATATTTAATTTTTAGAACGATCACGTGTTACGCCTTCGAATATGGACTTGAATCACTGGGGGAGAGGAAAACGTTACTAAGTGTGACCTTATTTCTCTTCTTAAAACACCTTACAAGTACACTTTCGAGAATCATCAGAAACCCTATTTCTATGGCCAGATGCATATTAATTCTTCTGTTTCTATCTGTGTCTAATCAGAACTATGAGTGGTAGCCCCAATATCCTTTTTAATATTAACGTACACTGCACCTTAAAAGTACCATGTTAAAAGTCGTCCTACATATTTTCGTTCTTAAGTAGATTATCTTACATCATTTTCCAAGTACATAATGCGCCAAGTAAGAGTATACTGGGATATTGGTATCACTTATATTCTCAATCGTGAAAATGATACATATTATAATCAGGTATAGGATATCTGGAGGTGTCTGCTATCTGAACCATGAACCAACTAAAATTTCAAATTAATATGCTTTTAGTCGTTAGACATCTAGATATGTTGATATATTTTTTTACTTGTTTTATTTGTTTAGGTACGAATTTATCATTGGTCAAATATTACTCGCGACTGGCTTTAGCGACTGGAGTTTATAATAGGTCTTGGAAGCGTGTTTAGCTTGGTTTGCAACCAGAGGATGATTTAAGGAAGCCCCATCATGCACTGTAAAAGTGTTATCACTAGAGTTTCAACTGCCACTTTACTTTTCAAATCCCATTGAATTCTGTGCAAAAGATGTTGTTTTAGAATTGTGTGTGTGTCATTATTACTTGGTCTATTTCAGATCTAAAGTGATGTATGCATGAAGGATAATTCACACCTTCTGTAGATAACATAAAATGTGAAATCGACCAGCTTTTTGAAGGTTTTTTTATTGTAAATATATCTGTCCAAATTAGAATTTAACCATGCACGTGTATGCAGTGGGCGGGCAGTGGTGTCATGTTCACTCACACAGCTATGCTAACCACAAGACTTGCTGGGTAGTGCTTAAATCATCCTCTGGTTTGCAACCCAGCTATATATCATTGATTGTCGACCTTTGAACCGAAGGATGATACTTCTTCACATGCATTTGATTTGTCCTCATTAAAAACGATTTTACAGCATAATACTTCGTATTTAAGTGGATAATATGCAGGCTACTAAAGCAACCACACTCCCCATTACATACTTTTTAAAGCTACCCAGCAAACACAAAAACGTTTTTAAAATGTTTTAAATAAGTTATATTTTGGGTTTTGGTTTAGGTAAAAACGTTTTAATAACATTAAAATGTCGGGTTATATAAAGGCCATGAAATCGTTTAAAACGTTTTGTATGAAAACAAACTACAACAATATTTTTAAAATGTTTTCGAAATGTCTTTGTAAACTATTTTTGCAAACATTTTGGCCAAATATTTTGCCAACACTTAAATAACATTATGTTAAAATATTTGCACCCAGAAAACACAGAAATGTTCTTAAAATGTTTTTTACAAAACGTTTTAATAACATTTAAATGTCGGGTTATATAAAGGTCGTGACAACATTTTAAAAACGTTATTGCAAATATTTTGGGCAAACATTTTTTGCAAAATATTTGTTCAACCCCAAACTAACATTCTGTTTAGAATGATTTGTACCAAGTTTTCAAAAATGTTTTTAGAATGTTATTAAAACGTTTTTATACCCTTTATATAACCTGACATTTAAATGTTTTCTGTAAAACATTTGTGTTTGCTGTGCAGTAAATTACCAACAAATGTTATTTAATGTTATGAAAACGTTTTATACCATTAATGTACCCTTTATATAACCCGACATTTAAACGTTTTCTGACAACCTTTTATCAACTTTTGCGAATGATGTCGAAAACGTTTTTGGTGGGTATAATACCACTAATTATGTATTACACGGGTTTTAATGGGAAAATGACTAATTTCGGGTGGAATTTTCTCAAATTCAGAACTCTCACAGTTAAATGCCACTAACATCAGGTGAAACTATATGATTTAGATGTCAAATGATCAAAACCTCAACATAGGTAAAATGGCAGTGCGCCCTCGAAGCTGAAAGTTACAATATGGTAGGGCGAATATTGACTAAAAACCGAAGCCGTGCGTATGAAAATTGGTACTATTACAACCAAAATGTTATAAAATGAGAGAAAATATGCCATTTTGAAGCATCAAACCGTAAACAGTACTTCTTTGGCTATATAACTTGATCAATTTCAGCGATTTTAATGCAGTCTGTTCAGATGCCATGCAAACAAATAGTTACTCGTCGTATTTCCATGTATCGCCCAGGCCTATTAGTGGTATGTAACCATATGGAACAGTAAACTATTTGAATTGACCGGGGATGAAATGGTAACTTCATTTCCCATGACATCATTTATAAAACTGTGCTCAGCGTGAAGTTTTTCGACCTAGGGATGACGATGAGTGTTAACAGGTCCATAATGTAACATCTATCAGTTTAAAAGATAATGTTGGCTAATTTGTGTCAATATGTCAAGGTCAACACGGCTCAATGGGATTTGATTTTCTTTTCCATATTACCAAGGTAACAAGCCACCTGAAATCATGGCAAACTGTTCTTTTTATTAAATGCTTTTGCAAGACTATTTTTTTAAAATCAAAATCAGAGAGTTTTACATTTTTGTCCCCTTGTGGAATCCAAATTTTGACATTTGACCTTTTCCCCTATAAGTCAAGAAATGTACACAGGAGAACTATACTTTTTCTGAATCCTTATGAATACATTGGTATGGTTTTAGCAAGATTTGACCAAATTTGAAATTTCACCCCTGCATAAGCGGCCATTTTAGATTTATGCAAATTAGGCACTGTTCCACTACTTGGATTTTTGGGGACTTTTGATATGTTTTTGTGTGAACTTTTGGGAGATGGACGCATTCGAAATGGATTCTGTTGCAATTAGTGGTGGGTAATTTGTTTATTTGACTAGCCTATTTGTTAATTAGACAAATTGTTGATCAATCAATTCATAAAGAGTACTGCATAATATGATCGAATTCCACTAGTGTAGTTTGTTCTCGCTTTTCATTTTTCATATATAATTCATGAAGTTATGATAAGCTATGGGCAAGCTCTCCTTTTTAAAGAGATTTGTATTTAACTAGGTCTTTTTCAAAGTCTGTTTCAAAGTGATATTGTCAAAGTAATACGTCAAAGAACTGTAAGATTATGCGGCAACTTAAATTCAGTCATTGTTTGGACTTTGGTATTTATAAGTCCAACATATATTCAGATATGTTTCGGTTCTATGGTATACATGTCTAAATTAGACATTTGACTGACTAACAAGCGCTTCTAAATATATAACCAACAAGAACAAGACAACGCAGTTTATATTGAATTAAATTAGCATTAACACGGCTTAGCTAATGGGTTAAGTCAAGTATTGAGCGATTTTAATGGGTTATATATCATTTTATATATCACTGATTAAAACACTGGAAATGACAATGGAAATGACATTGGTCCACAAACATTTAAGAATATTAGGACATTTCAATGTATAGTAAAAAATGCAGCCAATAAGGTAAGCCATGTGGGATTAGAGTATAGACGAATCCAATTTCACGCCGTCCTATACCTCAATGGCTGTCAAAGTTGGGTCCCCTTCGACTCAATTTCACCTAAAATGTGAAATAATGCGGCCTTGAAGGGCATTTTAAACTGCATTATATCACCCGTGTTACAAGTAGACAAAAGAATGATGACAGTTTACAACACAAAATAAGGTAACATCGATTTTTAAGCGGGTTTTTGGTGTTGCGGGGACCCAAAGATGGCCGACCAAATCCTGACCATGACTTGGCTCCTTGGATTCGTCTATAAGGCCAGTTGCTTTGATGTGTTTTTACAAGAAGTAGGATTACTGCAGGTTCTCCAGAACAAGTGCGCCAGACTCATTTTCAGAGAACCAAAATTTACTCATACGTCTCCTTTGCTTCATAGTCTGCACTGGCTTCCAGTTGCTATAAAACGTGTCCAGTTCCGCACTCTCGTTCATGTTTATAAGGTTCTTGTTTCATCAACACCTGAATACCTGTCCTCCATCCTGCACACCCGCCATTCTGGGTACACGTTGCGCTCTACTGCTGCCACTTGCCTTTCCATTCCAAGATCCCACAAGTTGGCTAGTGACAGAGCATTATCCATCATTGCCCCTGTTCTATGGAATGGCTTGCCTTCCCATATTCGTAACTCTCCAAATGTTCAAACATTTAAAAAGAACCTAAAAACTCACCTATTCACCTAATGTTTCCTCCCTCTTGTATTTTTTCCTTTCCATAGCGCTTTTTTTCATTTAAAAAGCGCTCTCTAAATCTGTGTATTATTATTATTATTATTATTATTATTATTATTATTATTATTATTATTATTATTATTATTATTATTATTATTATTATTATTATTATTATTACTAGGTCAAAGTATGGACTTGCAGTCTTGCATGGCTTTTATAACAGCATCTGTGATTGGTCAGTGCAGGAGGCTGGTTTTATATAATGACCATTTCGACTAGTTTAATGTACTACCTGAACTGTTGAAGTGGGTCGAAGTTTTATAGCATTTTCCCAAAAATGTCCAAATCTTGTGGTCAAATAGCAAAAAACAAATTGTATATACTGTGATTCAATACCAGCTGCTGCAAATAAAGCAGCACAGTTTTGGTATTTCATATGCACCTTTTTGGGCGACATATCCCCTCTCATAACAGACACAGCTGCAAACATAAATTGACAGTGTTTTTGTCCAATACACCTCTGGGTGCAATTGCAATTATTAAATCAATGCAAGTTGCTTCAAAGTGATTCTCATACGCAGTAAATGCGAAAAATAAATAACAATTGCTCACTTCAAAATATAAGGGATAAAGTTGATGATTGTTACATTCAGTCACGTTAGATTAGAAAAACAATACGTTTTAAGCCTTATTGAAAAAAACAGACGCGCTGTATATAATATCACCTAACAAGTGCACGTCATGCAATGACGTTTTCAATAGAAATGAAATGGATACACTTTTAAGAAAGAACGAGATTGATATTATGTGTCTGCTATATATCACTCTTTGTTACCACAAGTTCATAGCAGATTTTGATTTATATATATCTGATTATCCGAGTAAAGATTTAGGATATTGTGTAGGCAGAAAAAGATGTGTGTTGATGATAAATAATTAACCTTGTGAAGAATGTGCTTTCGAAATCTTAACTTTCACGAACAATGGCTGACGTAAAACGTAGGTTTATACTTATAGCATGTATTCGTATGTAACAACTTGTATCAGGTAACGGCCGCCTCATCTACTAGCTTCATATAGCATTTTTGTTAGGAATCTATTCGGGGAACAAACGATTGATTGATTGACATTGGAGAACGTTACTAATGGTGCATTGATATTTAGCTGGCTGTCAGCAACTTGTTCTTTTTATCAACAAGTTGTTTTGTTTCCCTTCTTGAAACGGTGTGCCAACTATAAAACAACGCACTTAAGAGAATTTTCAGATATGCTATTTATATGTTCGTAATGCGTTATCATTTCTTTCTTCTGTTTTTTCAATCTGACCAAAACTAACCCAGCAGCGTAGTCAAGATTTTAGTGTGAGGGGCAAAGCTAAATTTTCGACCCCAAATGGTCAATTCTTGTCCCATTTTTAGTCATATTAAGGCCACTTTACTCCTTGCCGTCCCCATTTTATCTCTGTCAATTTTCTGAGAGAAGAGACAGTTTACCCCCCCCTTACGCCCCTGGACTAATCCAATATCCCCTCCAACATTAACGTACAGTCACGTTACCTTAAAAGTACGTTGCTAAAAGTCGTCCTAGATATATTTTAAGGTCCTAAGTAGATTATCTTACATAATGCGCCAAGTAATAGTATACTGGGATATTTTTATAACTTATATTTTCAATCGTGAATATGATATAGTACATGCAGGTATAAGATATATGAGAAAAGAACCAATCACTATATCCATGATATCTGCTATACCTGAACCAACTAAATTTTCAAATCAATCAATCAATCAATCAATCAAGTATTTTAAATAACATGTTTTTAGTCGTCGGACAATAATATGCATTTTGTTAATTTTACTTGTTTTACAGAGCTTGTACGAATCATAGTTCAGAACCTACATGTGGCATGTCTCGGTGGGTCACGGCAAGCAAACACTTGTCTAAAAAACAAAAACAAAAAAACCACTTGTCTCAACTATCTGCCTCACCCAAAGTTGCTCTCCTTTCTAACTTTTTATATCGTTTCTGGCTCTTAAATAAGCTGCGGTAGGTGTTGCTTCTTGAGACCGTGGAATCGTTTTGATTCACCTGAAGAAAAATAATCTTATTACCATATGACATTCTTGGAACTGTAGTAGGTGTTACAGCTGCTACATCCACACCAGGCCCATACTCAATAGTTTCAACTGTTCATAGACTAAACGAACACTAATTTAAAGCTAATGAAAACCCTCTTAGACATTAAAGGCACATTCAGTAATTTGCTCATCGGGTGGATCATAAAAATTATCAAAATTCAAATTTTGTCACCTTTGTTTGTGTTATGTGTGGATGTGCTAACATTTACATAGCCTGCAAGTAGTTGAGCTGAAAGAAGTGTATTACAGACAACAGAAGACAGTTTATATGAATCTGTCATTCTTCTACTTAGAGAAATTAGCTACATGTATTTGAAAGTGGTTTTAAATTTATCAATACTGCTGTTTTTATTTTTACACTATCCCTATGATCATTGAATGGGCCTTTAATGAAAAGAATTTAGGATTTTTTCCTGTTGAAGTCAAACTGTACTACTGTAACATGCGCGTATTGTTTTTGTTGGGGTGGGGTGGGGCTTTGGGGGCGCTAGCCCCCGTGGTAAAAGCAGGCAACAAGAAGGGGCGGCGGCAGATAAAGGGGCGGTAAAAAGAATAACTAAAGAAAAAATTATCAATAATTATCAAGGAAAGAGGGCGAAAAATTGGAAAATTAATTAAACTATACCTTTTCGAACGTCAACAGTGAGATTATTTAGCAAACGTACACAATTAGTCGCTAGATGTTAATAGTGGTTAAATTTCCTAACCATAAAGAAACTTTTTTCACGTAGTGTAGGTTTGCTAGACAATGTTTTTAATGAAAAAGTGGAGGTATTGCACGAATACATAGAATATGTAAAATAAACAAGAAAGTGGGGTTTTATAGCTTTGAAATACCCATCACAATAAACTTTGATGCTAACGCTAGAACAACTGAGCCATATTGTGTATACCGTTACATTTGGTACTATGTAATAGCAATGTATAGATGAGGGTCTCTTCAATTTAACATGTTTAATGATACCAAAATACAAAGTACAAATATTGCCCACATAATATCGCTACGTCATAATGTGAGCACACAAAAAATATAGGCAAAAGATTATCGGCTAAATTTCTAAGAGCATGCGATTTCCACCGAATTATCTCCTAAATATAAAAGGGAATGGCTATTTCAAACTATTTAATAAATAAATCTCATGGAATAATTTTACAAGAGCGAAATGAAAATCATATATTTTAGTGTAGAAACGCATGATGGGTCTTAACAACACAACCTAGTCACTAAAATGAGCGCAAAGAATGGATCTACGATTAGCCTAAGTCGTTTGGGTGTAAAGATTGGTACACCCCTTCGTAGTTCTAGGGTTAAAGTTTAAATACACCGCTTAGCCTGAGGATGGACTCCGTTTGAAAGATTTGTTTTGTTCTTCGTGTAACTTCATGTACCAACTAGAGATAAAAAACAAACGAAACGAAACAAAACAAACACCCAGACAGACAGACACCCAGACAGACAGACAGACAGACAGAGAGGTGTTAGCATATCTCCTGCGTTTGAATTCAAACTCCCTTTTCCAGAAGCCACCAAATTGAACAAATGTCTTGTAACCACGGTTATTTTAAGTGAGTATTTTGAGCAATTCAATTAATTTGTGTAATAAGGTTTATTTTATAATGACCTTTGACCTTATCACAAACAAGAACGATTAAAGAAGACCAATAGAAAGCATAACGTATCCCCTGACCTTGACTTTAGTTCTTCTTTTGCTACCAATTGACAAATTAACCTTTTCTTGTTTATGTTATAAAATCAAGACGTCCAAAATTATCTAAGTAAGAAACATACTGGATGATGTCACGAATCTCCATACCAAAATTGCAAAAGAACATTTAAAAATGTTTTCTAACGAAGGGACATGATTTGATGAGGTAGTAGTTGCAGCTCAAATTGGAAATAATACCCAGCAAACACAACACGTTTTTAAAATGTTTTAAACAGGTTATATTTTAGGCTTTTGGTTTTGGTAAAAACGTTTTAATAACATTAAATGTCGGGTTATATAAAGGTCATGAAAACGTTTTAAAACATTCTGTATGAAAACACACTACAAATATGTTTTTTAAATGTTTTCAAAATGTTATGAAAATTATTTTCTGCAAATATTTTTTGCCAAATATTTTGTCAGCACTTAAATAACGATATGTTAGAATGTTTGCAGTAAGTTATCAAAAATGTTTTTGAATGTTATGAAAACGTTTTATACCCTTTATATAACCCGACATTTAAACGTTTTCTGGCAACCTTATCTAACCTTTTGCTAATGATGTCGAAAACATTTTGTATTTGCTGGATAAGCACATGCATCCTAGAATGTATCAAACAAAGTAGAAAAAGCAGTTCCATTGCTCTGAAATACCCATCGTTATTCAAAATATTTTACTATATTAAAGAAACCAAACCAATATTAACCATGATAACAAACATGTGTGTATAAGTATATCTCCTGCGTTCGGTTTAATTTGAAAAGGTTTTACCAGAGGCCACCAAATTGATCAACTTTATTGAAACCACAATTATTTTAAGTGAGTAATTTGTACAATTCAATTAATTTATGTAATAAGGTTTATTTCCTACGTCCTTTGACCTTATCACAAACAAGAAAGATTTAAGAATACAATGAGAAAGCAAAATCTATATATCCCCATGACCTTGACTTTAGTTTCTTTTCTCTACCAATTAACAATTAGAATTTGACTATTCAAATCATGTCATATAATCAAGAAGTCCCTAAACTAAGAAACATACTTTCTGTCATAAAACAAAACATTAATGTTTGTATTTCAAAGAACAAACGAGTAAAGCATTGATACGGTGCATTTTTGTGACTCACCGCGACAGTAAAGCAAACGTGTGTTTGTATGAGGAAAACCACAATAGCATTCAAATGATATTAACAAGTAAAAAAGGCGGGGAAAAAGGCGTAGAAACAGGTCAGATTCGGCATGGCACAATTCAATTTGTAGCGCTCAAAAACTAGCCCGCGGGAAAATAACGTAACGATTTAGAATTAGCCGCCCTGAGGACTCTGCACAATAACAGGAAGTATTATGTCTTACCCATAATCCATTGCGCTATTTTACAAGAACTTTGCTACCCAGTAGCATAGTAATGACTTTATTATTTAAAAAACTATATATTAAAGAACGGGTTCACATAATAATATTTTTATGGTGTCTTTGGGCATAAACAGATAACAAATGCAACTATATCGTGACCGACACACGACTTGGAAAGTTACCTGAGCCACTCAACATGTGCGTGCCTCAGCCACTCTCTTAATTGGTTATTTTCGCATGCAACTGTTGGTGGCTTTCCGAAATAAAAGTTGTAATATATGGCCCAACGCGAGTAAATGAGCCTTATGCTAATTTAGAACATGAAAAATGTGTTTTGTTTTTGCTATATCAAAATGAAACTAACATGTCACGTCAATCGTATCATTATAAATATCAATGTATGTAAAAATACGGTTCGCACCTGTAGCGATCTTAGTTACAAACTTATGGCTTATGGTGATGTATATATTAGTCTATAACAGATTAAGCCAAAAAACAAAAAAAACATCATTTAATGTTTATTACTAGCCCTATGTGCCATGTTAAATCCATGACCATGATTACTGACCATCTAGTCCACACCTAACTGAGATACCAGCTATTTCCATCTGTCCAGTTACGAATTGAAACTGTGAAATATTAGGAAAACGAAATTGGAAAACTCAGACAATTTATCTTGTATGTCGAAGCCTTGTAAGTCTTTAAGAATGTTAAAGTTATACAAAATTAGCATGAGAAAAGGACCAGGTTTTATCACAATATTAATTTCAAATTCTATATCTTATCTTTTTTTAATTCCTTAATTTCATGTATTGGCTTGAAATTCCAAGCTTTCTGTGATAAAGGTATTAGGAAATTCATGCTGTGTACTAGTTCTATTAGAGCTTATGTTAAATAGGGGTCCATTACTGACTGAAAACTCATTGCCACCATAGACCGTACTGAGACCATTATGCTGAGACCATGTACGTCTCGATCGCACAAATAAATATATATATTCACCGTTGCGATTTAACAACTCTGCCATTAGCATTTTCGAAGAATGGCACCCACAATAGGAGGGCAGTATTTAATCTGGTTAAAACCCGGCAAATTCAAAAGCCTTTACTCACTTCGTGCAGCGCCATCCTATTGTGTCCGCCATATCTCGAAAAGGCTAATTGAATGAGTATTAACTTGCGTTATATAAGCCCTGGTCTCATCATCAAACTTGCACGGAGTCCCTTTGTCCGATCAATCGACTAACTAGTCCTTGTCTTCAGGCGAGACTAGCATAGCTTCAAAGGATAAGTCGCGGATTATTCGAGATGTCTGCTTGCACTAGGATCTATATATGTCCAACTGCCAATACTAGGTTCTGTAACCCCAATAAACTTGTACTTAACCTTTGGACATAACACGAGGTTATTATATTGGCAGTAATTAAACTTTGTCGTCAAATTTTGCCATTGTAGGTGTCGGCTTTGCAACACCCATTCTTAGTCAGTGGGAGTGGTTTATTAGTATACACATAATCTGATTGGACAATCGCATGATTTTGGGTGTCGTCTATCAGGCCGTAGACGACCCCACGTCATCATGCGTCTTGATAATGCGTAACACGCGTGTAGAGGTGCGAGTATGTATCGCGCTGGATGCGTAGACTAGTGCGGAATACGCGAACGAGCTAGCAATACGCGCAACAGAATACGTGAAGTTGT
The DNA here is from genome assembly GCF_039555335.1 of Amphiura filiformis. Lineage (NCBI taxonomy): Eukaryota > Metazoa > Echinodermata > Ophiuroidea > Amphilepidida > Amphiuridae > Amphiura > Amphiura filiformis. The sequence goes on from NC_092645.1 coordinate 14,341,296, forward strand.
AAACAAGTTTCGTTCATTTTATAATGAGGGGAGTTTTTATGACGGTAACTTAGTTTTTGCTTACAAATTTTGTTTACAGTTATTAAAATAATATTTAACTGACTAAGAATGAGAATAAACGATAGGAATTTTTATTTTGCCTATCCTCTACCTATGATAGACGACAGGCAGGTCCAATATTTTTATCGTAGTGGATACCGGCTGCGCCGGCATCCACTACTCAAAATATTGACCTGCCTGTCGTCTATCACACGGTAGAGGATAGGCAAAATAAAATTCCTATCGTTTATTCTCGAAGTGTATATCCCCTGCATGTGCAATATACTGATGGATTATGGGATCGCATTCCCTGATGGCATCTCTGATTATGGTGTGCACGTGTGAGTTGTGACGGAATAGAATTGTAAACTAATCGAGAAGTTACGTCATACTACTTGTTCTCGTTAATTTCGTATCTGATCCTACATATTCAAACAAAATTAAACCTTATTTTTGCAAGATGTTTACAACAAAAGGCAGGTCAGCGCTTTACAAGTAGTGTGATTTTAAGATGGCAACAACATTTATTCGCAAATATCTGTCATAGTGTTTCTGAAATCATTATTTTTTTATTTGGTTTACGTTAACATACTATAATATACAAGTTGCAATAAACATTTACAACAACAAAACAGCAATAACAAACAATGGAGTAAATATTACATATACTGAAATAAGTAATTTCAAAAGGTGGAATTTTTTTCTATTAAACAAATTTGCTTCAATACAGGAGGTAGTCTTAACCCTTCCTACAAGATAACGCGGTCCCTTTAATAACTTGCCGCAATTATTTTTATTTCATGCCCGAAAATGAGCTTTTATTCATTTCGTAGCAAAGTAAAACAATACAATAATAGTACAAGCAAAAAAATAGAATAGGTAATATCAGTGGGAGAAACATCTTAGTCAATATTCCAATTCAATGGTCATTACTCAATGAATGTACACTTTAAAAATCGACTAGACCATTACCAACATTAATAGAATCGATGGGTCATTCCACCCAGAGCACATGCACCCCACTGAGGACGCAAGCCCGACCCCCACCCAGGGGGTGGTAATTCAGGAGACACTCAGGTAACCTCACTCAAAATCCCCCTCCCCCAGATCGTAGCCCTCCACTTAGAGGTGCACGGCCTCCAACACGTCGGAATGACTCAATTTGAAGGAACTAAACCATGTATAAGACGTGAAAAAATGTGTCTTTTTATAGAACACAATATTATTACAAAATTATCGTGAAGCGTTTGTTTGTTTTTGTGTTGGTTTATTGTTTGTTTGTTTGTTTGTTTTATTTAAATTATTTTATAACTTTAAAGAATCCGTATCTAAATTACTCCCAGCTTTATTTGGTGCAAACTATCTGTTTGGCTAGCAGTTATATAATTGCTCAATTATGTGCTTATTTGCGGCAATTAAGTGTGACTTTTATACAGATTACAGAATTGAAATTAGTACGCAATATAGCCTATCACGTTTGATTGTGTTTGTCCTTTATGTTATTACCCATTTTTGGATGCTCCCACAGATCACTACATGTTCTCGTAATGAAAAGGATACTTCGGACACATGACAAGGGAATCATTATTTAAGTTCTTTAACACCGAAACTATGATAAAATTAATCAGCACAATCGAACAATTTGGTACGGTGAAGTGTTACGTAGACTTTCGGATTCTGACTCTCTTTATATACCCAGCAAACACAAAACGTTTTTAAAACGTTTTAAACAGGTTATATTTTGGGCTTTTAGTTTTGGTAAAAATATTTTAATAACATCAAATGTCGGGTTATACAATGGTCATGAAAACGTTTTAAAACGTTCTGTATGAAAACACACTACAAAAATATTTTTTAAATGTTTTCAAAATGTTATTGTCAACACTTAAATAATGATAATGTTAGAATGTTTGCAATAAGTTATCAAAAATGTTTCTGAATGTTATGAAAACGTTATATACCCTTTATATAACCCGACATTTAAACGTTTTCTGGCAACCTTATCTAACCTTTTGCGAATGATGTCGAAAACATTTTGTGCTGTTGTCCCAACCAACAGTATGCACATTTGTCACAAAAAGCACCCTAATTTGCCATAATTGGGTGCTTTTAAGGGTACATTTACCTAAATGCTTCTAATTACGCCCATTGGTCTCCACTGAAAATATATACCAACATAGCTGAACATGGCACACCCCTGTACACTTTCAAGTAGGAAGAATACCCCGAGAATAACGCTTGCTACCATCAAACAACGATCTAGTACACCGGGTATAGTACACAGTATTTTTACAAGGATTTGAAGCTTCGGCAAAAAAAGTCTCTTCATGGTTAAATCTGCCAAATAATGAATAATAAAAAGCACCACTTCATTGATTTATAAATATTTATATTTTTTCTAGGTTTAATTCTTTTTCTTGTAATGTCTGCTGTTTGTGATGATGCTTGTGTGCCTTGCTCTAAAAAGTTATGATTGTCATAAAAATATAACATGTAAAATATGCAATGAATTTGTTCATAAAAATGTACCAAATTGAAACCAAAAGAACTACAGCGTCTAACACGCAATGAATGGACTTGTAACAATTGTACGACGATGGCTCACAATAAAGATACAATTTTCTGACGATGATATCAATGATATAAATATTACATACTATCGTAATATAACAGCAGATATTAATGATACAAATATAATGAAATGATTTTCAATCCATTGAAATTTGAAAATAGTACTACAGATAAAGATAATATTACTATTCATCAAAGTATCTATGTTACACAAAACCAATGTTCTTTCTTGAAAAACTGTAAATTAATTGTAATGAACATCAATATTAGAAGCCTAAAAAGAACTTGTGAAAGCTACTAACAACGACTTTACCACAGTAGGTATTTTTGAAACCCATTTTAAAATCTCTTTAAAGAGGTCAACCACCTGATTTTTACGAACTCGCTAGATATAACTTTGAATGTGGGAAGACAAAAAGGTGGAGTACACTTGTAGTTTATCAGTATATTTAATTGAATATCTGATGAATGTATACCATTAAAGAAATGTTCAAATAAAAGGAAAAGGGAACCGAACAAATGGCTACTAAGGAGTATAAACATTAAAAATACTTGACATAAACAGTATTTACAGAACCCAGGTGTTGAACGCCTCCACAAATTAAAACATAGAGAAATAAACTTCATGCTTTGATACGCAAATCGAAAAGGACTTTTTTCAGTGGCATCAGAAAATACATCTTAAAAATTACTAAAATTGGCTTTTGGTAAATATCCGCCCTACCTAATTGTAACTTTCAGCTTCGAGGACGCACTGCCATTAGGTGTTTACGGTTCAGTGCGTTAAAACTAGAAAAGATTCAGGTCAACCTATATTGATGTTTTTGTTTTCTACTTCTTTTGATGGTAACCATGGTAACATTTCTTGGTGGTGACTTCCTCTTGCCTAACTAGCCTTCTGGTCATCCCCTACATGATTTGTTTGTTTGATATTGCTTTTGTTTATTTGTACCTGTGTGATTTGTTGTGAATTATGGAAAAAACATAGCTTGTATCTATTTGTATCTCCAATACCTCTAATTAGATTTCTGAACCTTTTGCCTATGTTGCACACCGACACCGCCTGGCTAATAATTATTTGGTGTAGCAGAGACACTAAAATGAATACACGGGATCGATACACGTGAATTGCTATGCACGATTTTGATATCAGACGAAAATCTTTGGATACCGGGTTAAAAAATGATGAATATCTCCCGTAAATGAATTTTTCTCAAGAAACCAGATGAGGTCTCATACACTTGAAAATACGTGTTGAACAGATATGATGGTCGCTAGAATGCGTTTTGAAAATTGGCCGTGCGCTTTGAACTCAAAATCGGACCAAAACTCTAATTTTATATTGCGTTGGTCCTGTATGGACTACATCGTGTAGTACAGCTGCACTAGTACTAGGCAGTATAAAAGTCGATGACCATTGACTTCAATGGGGTATACAAGCTTATTCACGCACAACCAAGATCAATAACCCGGCTATTGTGAGTAGCCTTAGTCATGTCCCTCGACTAATTATTCGTCTCAAAGAGCTTCAAAGGTCTGAACCAAATGGCCAATCGTGGATGTGGATTCAACCTACCATGGCGATTTCTCCCATGAAGATATAGGGTCGATGACACTGTGTGTTGGGTCATGTGCGACCACATTGCAAGTAATTGCCGCTCACGCTCACACAATGGCCCCGTTTTTAATTAGTTCTGAACGGATAAGCTCTCAACAATTTCCACCTTGCACACTGAAACCAAAAGGGGGAGATAAATACTATGATTGAGGATGATGTCATTGAATATCGTCCTTAAGCTATTATCTGGAGCATATATTTTAGCCCTCAAGGTCACAACTTGAAAGACATGGAGTTATTGCAGTCGAAATCAGAGGCGTACCCTATGGAAGACACCATAATATTCCAGACAACGAGTTTGAACTTTAAATAGGGTTACCTGAATGGGTGATTCTATTTGAGATCTACATTTCCTGTGAGCTCCTTAAAATATTTTCTTGTATCACCGGCGTTGTATCATTTTCACCATGATCGTGGACTTCAGGAAAACAAGAAATTTGCATTAGCCTTCCTCTGGGTATATAAGCAATTTCAGATCAAATTGAAATGAAATTAATCCTCCCGTCACAATAAATAATTTCTTTGAAAATAAAGTCAAGTCAGATGTGTCTAAGATGATATGAATCCAAATAGATCAAATGTCAACGAAAAAAGTCTTTTTGTGTGATTTTTGCTTTTTTATATTTTAGTGTTTGTATTATTACGCAAAACAGAACACCTAGAAGATATTTGATAAACACCGGGAGTATGGAATCTTTTTTGTTTTGTTTTGTTTTGTTGTTTTTTCATTAAATTGATAACATGATTTCACGATTAACAATTCATTGTGTCCAATTCAATATATTACTTTAAAATATGTCTGCAAAGTAACTGTCCCTTGGGCTCTGAAAGCATGTTTTAACATGACCTGTTGCTAATGTCAGGCTTAAAATACGATCTGCTCATTTCTGACACTAATTAGTCTTTATATAACAATTTGGAACACGATCCTGTTGAGGGTCTTGGCGAGATATTAGATCAGTGCCATGCCGTGATATAGGTAAACATGAATGGATTCAAAGTGTAATCTTCACAAGCAAATTAACTTGTACTTTTGTTGCAGACAGAACACGAACAGGCCGGCAGTTAGCCTGGTTTGTTTTGAAAAGAGTAACTTTTGATTAAAAAAAATGTTACGAGAACCGATTTCATACCTGTTTTGATATCTGTGACAACAGTTAACTTATAAAAATACATGTTGCTTTGTTACTTATGTCAGATAGGTAGTCATTTTGTAAGGGACATATATTAAATATAAAGATTATAACTAAATAGGATTTCATAGTTCCTAAAATGTCAAATAAAATGATTTAGCCCCAGGGAAATAGTTGCAACTATTAGATTACTCCAAGAACGTGTTTACGCCCAAACGACTTAAGGTAATCGTTGATCCATCCTTTGCGCTTATTTAAGTGATAAAACATTTATCCCAGCACCTTACTGAGGGTATATGACCATCAAAAACGAGGGGGAGGGAGAGTCCCACCACAGATTTCTATAATAAAATCAATGACATATTGACTTTTACTTGTTTGTTAAATAGGTTGAAATATTCATTTCTTTTTGTATAATTTGGCTTATTTAGCCCCAGGGAAATAGTTGCAACTATTAGATTACTCCAAGAACGTGTTTACGCCCAAACGACTTAAGCTAATCGTTGATCCATCCTTTGCGCTTATTTAAGTGATAAAACATTTATCCCAGCACCTTACTGAGAGTATATGACCATCATAAATGAGGGGGAGGGGGAGTCACACCACAGATTTCTACAATGAAATCAATGACATATTGACTTTTACTTGTTAGTTAAATAGGTTGAAATATTCATTTCTTTTTATATAATTTGGCCTATTCTTTTGTACATAAAAAGTGATTTATAGTGCGCTACGCACAGGCACAATGCCTAGGCGTTGATCCACAAGCCTCCGCGCAGTGGCCAGAATTTCCTAATTCTGATATCACTGGATAGTAGCTCTTTTATGTCCCAGCCAAAGCATTCCCAGTGGGCACAGGTTAGGATTTCGACGTTGAATCAACGTTGATACAACGTCGAACATACTGCAGTTACTGTCCGCTTTCCTATACACAATACATAGTGCTCTCACCATTGACGCGCGACTTTTACAAATAGTGCATGTTAGAAGTATAGGCATTTGCCTATAGTTAACATCACTGTGTGAAAAATAACTGGCCAATATTTAAAGTATTCTCCAAACTTCTAGCAACATGACCTAAAATTACAGCTAGGTTAGATGTTCAGAAATATTCGCACTTTGGTAAAATATGATTGAGGGCAAGGCATAGCGAGCCAACACCCCTGCCCAGCAAACACAAAAACGTTTTAAAAACGTTTTAAATAAGTTATATTTTGGCTTTTGGTTTATGTAAAAACGTTTTAATAACATTAAAATGTCGGGTTATATAAAGGTCATGATAACGTTTTAAAACGTTTTGTATGAAAATACACTACAACAATATTTTTAAATGTTTTCAAACAATGTTATTTTAAACTATTTTTGCAAACATTTTTGCCAAATATTGTGTCAATCCTTAAATAACATTTTGTTAAAATATTTGAACCCAGCAAACACAGAAATGTTCTTAAAATGTTTTTTTCAAAACCTTTTAATAACATTTAAATGTCGGGTTATGTAAAGGTCATGAAAAGGTTTTTAAAACGTTATTGAAAATATTTTGGGCAAACATTTTCTGTATCAAGTTTTCAAGAATGTTTTTGGTATGTTATTAAAACGTTTTTATACCCTTTATATAACCCGACATTTAAACATTTTCTGTAAAACATTTTTGTTTGCTGAGCAGTAGATTATCAAAAAATGTTTTTTAAGGTTATGAAAACGTTTTATACTCTTAATACACCCTTTATATAACCCGACATTTAAACGTTTTCTGACAACCTTTTATAACCTTTTGCGAATGATGTCGAAAACGTTTTGTGTTTGCTGGGCGTGTTAATTGAATGGAGATTTGACCGAAAATATTGGTAACGGGCCGCTCACTTCTAAAGGATGCCACAAAAAAAACCGATGCAAGCTACATTTAAAGTATTCTCTGAAATTCTAGAAAATATAGTTTTGTAACATGTCCTAAATTTTTAGCTAATTTAGGTGTTTGAAAGTATTCGCACTTTTGTGTTTTAGGAAGGATATGTAAACGACAAATAACACCAAAAAATATGAAGAAATTATTTCCCAACCGTGTTAAAAGTCAACAATCATTATGTTGCTCATTTTCAAGAATGCTGGTTAACAATAAGCAGACCATTGCCTCATTTCGTGAACAAAGGCCCACATACCATTGTTACCTTGCGTTTCCTTTATAATCGGTTACCCAACTGAAACTATAATACCAGCTCATTGCGATACCGCACAGGTAACATGTGTACAACCAGAGAAGATCTGATTTAATCAGTTGTGCTGTTTTCAATGAGTGTTATCTTGGTTTAATAGCTTTTAAAGGGGTTTAAGTCCTGCAAAGGTCGTGGTGAATTCTACTGTAGACATGACTGCATCATGAGTTTCAATCTAACCTGATTTCAACCTGATTTCAACCTAGAGGTTAGTTGAAATCAATTCAACAAACTTTCAATGCAAAAATTAAGGAGGTTGAAGTCAGCAGGTTGGAGTACATTTGTAAATACAACGTGATATCAACCTTGCAATTGATTTCAACGTCGAAATTTCAACGTGATTTCAACGTTTGCTGTGCCCACTGGGATTGTATGTATTGTTTACACATACATAATTTGACAGTTTACACATGACGATGGCCATCTCTCAATACCGTCCGTCTCTTATTGCTAAAGAGACATTGGTCATCACTTCTTTACCGTCCGTCTCGTCTTGCTTAACGAGGAAGCCCCGCCAGAGCAGTTCTTCTGGGATGAACCAAACCTGCCTGGTTATCAAATTAATCAGCGACAAGGCTATCTCTAAATTTGAAAGGTGCTAATTGATGCAATAACATTAAACATCATATAGAACCTGTCAAATTCAGAGATAACCTTGTCACTGATTAATTTGATAACCAAGCAGGTTTGGTCCGCCCAAGAAGAACTGCTTTGGTGGGGCTTCCTCTTTAAGAGAAGAGATCAGCATTATGTTAGTCTCTCACGTCGAAACTTACCATGTGCTTGAATTTGGTTGAAGTCCCAGTTGCAATATTCTTACTACAGGCCGTATTCAAATTAAATGAAAGTACAATTTGTTTGTCCAGGTATCTCTTGTTCTCGTACGTTATAATACGAATTGTCTTCGGTTATTCATTTTTAATTCTTAAAAGCTAGCTTTGCGATAATGTATTGAAATGTGTACATTCAAATGCAAACTTAAAAAACAGGTAAATAAAGGCGAAACTTGTTAAAGTACTATCCATGTAACCCCTGTCAATTCCATTTCAATAACTTATTTAAAAAATGAAAAATTACTCCATACCATTTCCTCGCAATATAATGGATGCTTCCCCTCCAGGTATGTAAATGTAACAGATACGTAATACCAAGAGTCATATGAGGATTACTATGTCGGATATGGCATAGTTGTTCCATGCCGGAAGCTTTTATGTAATAAGCCTAACAGCATTATACGAGGGTTGGTCAATAATATCCCGCAACCATTATTTATCTCCGCTCATGCATGACTTAGATGACTGTTACTTATGATCAATAAAGTTTGTACCTTTGTCTTTCAAAACACACAGCAATTAGTATCAGAGTGCCATTTAATTATGTAATCTCATTTGCATAAAGTCATTGCTATATGTACACTGACAATATTGTCAACATTGGCGGGAAATTTGAATTGTAGTTGAGAAACGTGTAATAAAAAGAAGCAGAAGTAAGGACCAAAGTTGTTTACAAGCCTTATTTTTGGTATGAGGTAATCTGAGTATATTCAATTGATAATTTTGAAAGAAGAAATGTATCCGTCAACAAATGAGGAAATAGGCCGTCTTTGAACTTCACCAAAAATAGGCCTTAACTACAAACAAAAAAAGGTGTGAAAATCGCGAGAAAAGAGCACACACGGTGGAGGAAAGAATCCAAATTATCTCCAAAGTAAAACAAAACAAATATTATTATTGGTATGGTATGACAGATCATAGTCAGGACAATAGAATATGTTGCAATAAAAATAAAAATATGCGCATGCGTTGATGGTATGCATGATTGAAAGTACCCAAAATATATATAAAAAAAGTAAAATTTCATCAAAAAAGCGCTAAAAATATGACTAATACAAGGTTTGCGGAACAGTAGCTGTGTGAGTGAGTTGTTCCATGCCGGAAGCTTTTATATGTAATAAGCCTAACAGCATTATATGTAAAACGATGAAAGCTATGATAGTGACTGAGCACTGCGTCTACCCGGCATAGTTCTAGTTGCTTAGAGCTGATTATTAATCATTTCTCAAAACAAACATAAAATCAAGATGATGATGGTTATGATGATAATGTTGATAAATAGGAACAACATCATTGCAGAAATAATAAATATAAAAGCAATCATAACAATGGTAACATTTGTACTTGAGATTTGTCCTTGAAAACCAATACTGCCATCCAGTGGCAAAAAGGCATAACATACATATTGATCATTATGAGATAATGGACAAAAACAGTTTATTTCTTCCATAGACTTGTACATGTAAATCAATTTCGGAAGGGTTTAATTTATGGTTTGTGAATTAAAATTCCTAAACTAGGTGTGCCTTCCGTCTCTCATAAATCCCAAGTCTGTTTGACCAATACAATCTTTCCATTACTAATTGCTAATATGTCCTCAGTTGACCCTTTCTCTTTTCAACTAATTTTTTCCATCTATCTCCATATCCGCATTTCGGAAGCATCCAATCTCCGCACATCGCCATTCGGCAATGTCCAAGTTTCTGCTCTTTTCAAGGCTACACTCCATTATACTGTCTTTATCAACATTAAGTCCAAGAAAAGGAAATTTATACATTTTCATTTTTTTTTATGTTGAGCCCCTGAAAGAACATTTCCTGAAGCAAAATCCATAGCATCAAAACCAGAAGATTGTCATCCCTGTCATCATAAATCCTGAATAGCTTCTAATGCCATGTTTTAACATATTCATTCACTCTCGACAAACAAACAAACAAAATAATATATAAAATAAACAAACGAATCAGAATAGCTTTTAAAGAATGTATTTTAAAGCCATAATGCGTGATTTGCTTCACAGCGACGCCCTCAATTTTACTCGGATTTTTACTTTTTGCATAATTATAATGCCCAGTTGTGTACTAAAATACCACGTAAAAGACTAAGCCTAAAGTGCAGTAAAATTTAACTTTTTATATTAAAACCGGGGTGACCCAATTTTATTCAATGTACACCGATCGAATGCTTGCTAACGTGTCCCGTGGATGTCAGCTTATGTGTATACACGTCGAGCGCGATGCTCCGTACAGTATTACATACGGTATAATACTATCGGCGAGCGTAGTACACGCATTTTCGTCGCTGTACCTCATTTGTTTGGCTCGAGATTAAAAGGGGATAATATGATCAGTGAAAACACACATTTAAATAGGACTCTATTCTTTATGCAAATCACATATTATTGCTTTAACAGTTGATACAGATGATATTAAAGACAGCATTACTAGTATCATTACAACCTATGGTGAGCAAGGGCACACTAAGCTATGTAATAAGCAATGATATATGGCTACCCTATAGACATATTTGGGACACATAATTGAAAAGTTATAAGACAATATTACGTATTGGTTTCTATCAGTGCGAAATGCCGGCGAACTCTTTTGAATTCTTTGGAGACTGTTTATACTGTAACCTACTCAATCAATCAGAACCTCAACCATGTGAAGAGGAGATGTTTCAACAGGTTCAGCGTGTAATAATGCGCAACCAGGTGTGTGTTTGTACTGGCAGGTTTGGTATGAGTGTGAATTCCACAGGTGGTTTGAGCCAGAAGTATTTTGTCACTTCTATCATTTGACCCATATAATCAAGAAGTATTCTGAAGAAACTGAAATACACTTTGTTCAATACAATTTTGTCTTATTCAATTCAAACCAGCACTTGTACCAAATTAGTGGTACATACGTGTGTAATTGAGGATGAACATAAAGACATTTGAACACTGTTCAGATGTGTAACCAAAATAAAGTAGTAACATAATCAATTGTGTCTCGACCTTTTATAAAAGTATGTCAATGTGTCGCCAGGCATCGACTTAACTGATAGAATTAAGTTTATTTACGTTCGCGTAAAAGCTTCAGTGGCGTAGATTTCTTTTTGACATGGGGGGGGGGGGTGGAATTCTTGAAGTATAGTGAATCCAGCACCTTTTGGCGACCAAATAGGTTTATGGTACAAAAAAAAAATTGGCATATTGAAGCTAAAATGATGATTATATAAGTCGAATATATTCGCGCAAAGCGCACAAACATTTGTCACTTTTGGGGCTAAAATGGCCAATTATGAGGTAACCCACATCCAGGCGTCAATTTCAAAGGACCGAGTACCGATCCTTGAGGAACTCCAAATTCAACAACAACGGGATCAGATAGATGGCCACCTATATTGACTTGACTTGTCCATCCTTTCAAATAGGAACTGCACCATTCTAATGCCACACCACAAACTCCAAAACGCTTATTGAGGCGGTCTATCAAGATTTTGTGATCGGCAGTATCAAATGCCGCGCTCATGTCTAACAGAACCAGTAAAACAACCTTCTTAGAATCAATCTCAGAAGTAATGTCTTTGGTGACTTTGATCAGAGCACTCTCCGTGCTATGCATAGCTTTATAAGCTGATTGGAGGGGATCAGTGAGTTCATTGGTATGAAAGTGCTCAACAAGTTGAGCAGAAGCACATTTCTCTATGACTTTAGCTAAGTGTGATAGGTTGCTGACTGGTCTGTAATTTTGTAGATTGTCTTTATCAAGGGAAGGTTTCTTAATTAGTGGTGAAACAACAGCAGAGTGGGCAGTTTTAGGAAACACAGTGGATGTTAAGGATGCATTAACAATAGCTGTGAGTGCAGGGAGATGGTATTGTATATGGTCCTTAAGCAGCCATGTTGGTCAAGCAGACACGAGGCATTAGATGACTTAGAGATCACGTGCAACACTTCATCCTCCGTTAAAGGATGGAATTGAGCAAATTGGGGACAATTGTCACATGGAACATCATTAGCTGGGTCGCAAATACCTGCATGCAAGTCATCACGAATCATACGAATCTTTGTGACAAAGAATTTGGAAAATGTATTGCTTAGCACCTTGGGGTCATCATGAGCAGGAAGATGACGCACCGGCTTGTTAAGGAGATGATTCACAGTATATGAAGATGGCGCCGCCTAAGTCGGAGGTAAAAGGAGGTTTTTGTAATGCGATCCTTGACATGAATCATGTTTTTACTATTATGTTTTAACATACACATTCAATTTCGGTAAACATACAAGCAGACAAATATTAATAAACACACAACTTAGAAATCGAACTGATGGTAATTTCTATACGACATGTCCAATAGGTTTAATACCAAGAAATATTTCAACAATTGATACAGATGGTCATCATCATCATCATCATCAGTCGGCTGCGGAGCTTTCTCCAACTGTTGCGATCTTGGGCAAGCGAAACAATTTTGTTTGGCTGCAGCATCCCTTCAGTATCTCCCAGGAGGTGCTGTACATACTGTAAGTACAGTGTCCGCGGCCGTCCCGGTTTCCTCTTCCCATGTGGTGGAATATAAAGGGCATATTCTTTCACAGGCTCGTCATCTTCAAGACGCAGTATATGGCCGAGAAATTTGAGTTGATGAATCTTGACTCTGGCAACCAGTGGAGTGGTGTTGGTCAGGTTGTAGATGGTTTCATTTGGGATCCGATCCACACGCTTGATGTTTAACATGACTCTGTAGCAAGATGTTGCAAAGGCATTGATCTTGTTTTCCATGTCCTTGGTGATTACCCATGACTCGCACCCGTAGAGAAGGATAGTGACACAAGTTGTCTCAAACAGCTTGATTTTAGTTCCGATTGGCAGGGATGGGCTTCTCCAAAGGCGTTCCAGTTTCCAGATGGTATGACAGTTATTCTAGTATCATTACAACCTAAGTTGTGCCAATAAGCAATGATATATGTCTACCATAGACATATCTGGGACATATAATTGGAAAGTTATAGGACAGTATAACGTATTGGGTTCTATCAGTGCAAAATAGTTAGTGACCTCTTTTGAGTTCTTTGGATTTCATACACATGTACTGATAGATAGATCGCAGGAATCTTAAAAAACAGATTGCCGAAAATCATTGACGCTTCAGTTGGTAGTGATTTATCAATTCAATTGGATTCTATTGTTGCATAATACACCATAATATCGCTGGTTTTTGTAAAGATATTCGGTGCGTGTGTGTCACAATCTCCCCAATAATGGTTTGATTTATTGGGACAAATGTGTCAAATTTGGTTAATGAAATAATAGAGACCTTGCGAAATGAAGTTACTTTAACTTTAACTTTAACGTCTAGAGGATTATAAAGGATTATGTATTGGTTTTGAATACATAATCCTCTATAATCCTCTAGACGTTAACGTTAAAGTTAAAGTTAAAGTAACTTCATTTCGCAAGGTCTCTAATAATACCGTAAGTGAATAAATAAGCAATATATATATATATATATATATATATATAGATGGCAATGGTAATAGTGAGGTACGATGAGCTTTGATGTTAATACTGTAACCTACTGGATCAATTTCAACTTTGATGTGTATATTCAATCAATTGTAACCTCAAGCATATGAAGAAAAGATCGGTTTAAGTGGAATGATGCACAAGTAGGTTTGAGTCGGCACTAGCAGGTTTGGCGTGAGTGTTAAATTCACAGGTGGTTTGGGTATAAACGCCTAAGCAGGTTTGAGTCTAAGGTATTTTGTCCTTTCTATCTTTTGACCCATATAATCAAGAAGTATTCTTTAGAAAATGAAATACACGGTGTACATTTTGTTCAATACAATTTTGTCTTATTCAATTCAAACTCACCCCTGTAACAAATTAGTGGTACATACGTGTGTAATTGAGTATGAACACAAAGACTTACTTTTATGTTCAAACGTGTAACCAAAATAAAGTAGTAACATAATTAATTGTGTCTCAACTGGTCATTATAAAAGTATGTCAATGTGTTGCCAGGCATCGACTTAGCTGTTAGAAATCCTACATGAGCGCATATATAGATGAATGAAACTTAGGCGCAAAACATTACTAAAAAAGGCTTGTATTTAGTTTTTGACGCACCACACCAAGTGTATGCTTTGTGGGTGGGTATAGGTTTATGGGGTGGGGTATGAAGACGGCACCACCTAAGGGGCTGTGCAATAGTTATGAGTCTCCGGGAATAAAATTTCCAAACGGCTCGCCAAATATCACCACCCCCATCGGGCTGCAAAAAATCTTTGCCCCCCTACCTTTGCACATGTCAAATTTTTGGGATCCAATTTGCAAACCTTAAATGGTCCAGATACATGTTGGGAGCGTAGCGAACAGGAAATTGTGCATATTTTTGCATTTTTCTCAAAAATTATAGCGCATAGGTGACAAGTAAGATATGTATATTATAGGGGCAAGGACAACAACTACTGCACTGGAAATTTAATTTCAACACAGACAACAGTTGTGGAGTTACAACCAAAAATAAGGGAAAACCAGTATTTGTTCAATAAGTCAATAACTACTTGCCGTGAGAGCTGTAGTCATGGTAGTCCTTGCCACTATAATATCTTACTTGTAACCAATGCGCTATAATTTGTGAAAAAATAGGCACAAAATTGGCCAGGGGTGTAGTACCCCTTAAACGTTACCGTACTGTTTTCCTAAACCGTTTTAGAGCGTTTTATGTAAAAGGCGCCCATGAATGTTTGTTAAAAATCGCTGCCCCCCTTCTCGGCTTGCCAAAATTGCTTGGGAGCAGACACTGAAATTTCATATATTTATTTTTAAAGTTTTTGGTTATTTTCTGGAGCTGCTTATTTCATGAAAAATGTATCCGTCATGTCCAATTCAGAGGATTGTCATCCCTGTTACGACGATAAACCCGTAGCAGTTTCCACTATTATGTTTTAACATACCTATTCATCTTCGGTAAACATATAACAAGCAGACAAATATTAATAAACACACAAATTAGACATTTAACAAATTAGTGGTACATACGTGTGTAATTGAGGATGAACACAAATACTTACATTTATGTTCAAAAGTGTAACCAAAATGAAGTAGTAACAGAATCAATTGCTTCTCGACCTTTTATAAAAGTATGTCAATGTGTTGCCAGGCATCAACTTAGCTGTTGGAATATATACATGAGCGTGTATAGATGAATGAAACTAAAACTGCTTGTATTTAGTTTTTGACGCACCACACCAAGTGCATGCTTTTATTTTGGGGGAGGGGTAGGCCTGTAGGTTTATGGGCTGGGGTATGAAGGTGGCGCCGCCAAACCTTAAAGGTGCTGTGCAATAATTATGAGCCTCCGGGTGGTAAAATTTTAAAAAAAAAAAAAATCCCCCCCCCCCCCCCTCGGCCTGCCAAACAATTTTTGCCCCCTCCCTTTGCATATGCCAAATTTTTGGGATCCAATTTGCAAACCTTAAATGGTCTAGTTACATGTTGTGAGCGCAGCGAGCAGGAAAATGTGCATATTTAAACGTTTCCGTACTGTTTTCTTAAGACTTTTAAAGAACATTTTATTTAAAAGGCGCCCCACGAATGTTGGCCCAAAATCGCTATCCCCCCTCTCGGCTTGCCAAACATTTCTTGCCCCACCCTTTTCGGCTCGCCAAAAAATTCTGGCCTCCATATTTTACCCTCCCACCAGGGCTCATAATTATTGCACAGCCCCTAAGTCGGAGGGGGGGGGGCGGTGACAGGAAATTTTTGTAATGCGGTCCTTGACAAAGATATCCTAACATGAATACACCGTGACCTTTCACTTGGCCTGGCGAGCAGACACTGAACTTTCATATTTGTTAAAGATTTTTTGGTTATTTTCTGGAGCTGCTTATTTCCTGAAAAAGTATTCATCATGTCCAATTCAGAGGATTGTCATCCCTGTTACGACGATAAACCCGTAGCAGTTTCGACTATTATGTTTTAACATAATCATTAATTTTTGGTAAACAAACAAGCCAACAAAATTAATAAACACACAACCTAGAAATCGAACTGATGGAAGTTTCTATACGACATGCCCAATAGGTTACCAAAATAATATTCTCACAATTGATACAGATGTTATGACACTTATACTGGCATGATATGCCAAGCTATGTAGTAGCATAAGCGGTGATATATGGCTACCCTATACATATCTGGGACACGTAATTGAAAAGTTATAAGACAGTATAACATATTGGTTTCTATCAGTGCAAAATGCTGCTGAACTTTTTGGAGGGATTTTATCTATATGTAGTAAATAGATAGATCGCAGGAATCCTAAAAACAGATATATTGCCGAAAATCATTTGCGCTTCAGTTGGTAGTGATTGATCAATTCAATTGGATTCTATTTTTGCACAATACATGATAATATCACTGGTTTTGTAAAGATATTCGGTGTGTGTGTGTCACAATCTCCCTATTAAATAATAGTTTGATTTATTGGAACAAATGTGTCAAATTTGATAAATGAAGTAATCATGGTAATAGTGATATACGATGAGCTTTGATTTTATATGTTTATACTATAACCTACTCAATCAAACTCAACCTCAAGCATGTGAAGAGAAGATGTGTCTACAGGTTTGAGTGTAAGAATGCGGTTAGAGTCTACACTAGCAGGTTTGTTGTGAGTATACATTCCACAGGTAGTTTGGGTGTGAATGCCTAAGCAGGTTTGAATAAGAAGTATTTTGTCATTTCTATCATTTGACCCATATAATCAAGAAGTATTCTGAAGAAAACGAAATACACGATGTACACTTTGTCCAATACAATGTTCTCTTATTCAATTCAAACCAACCCTTGTAACAAATTAGTGGTACATACGTGTGTAATTGAGGATGAACATAAAGATATTTGAACACTTTTCAACTGTGTAACTAAAATAAAGTAGTAACCGAATCAATTGTGTCTCGACCATTTATGTAATTTTAGGCTCGTCAAAATCCCCCCCCCCCCCTCGGCCTGTCAAACAATTTTTGCCCCCTCCCTTTGCATATGCCAAATTTTTGGGATCCAATTTGCAAACCTTAAATGGTCTAGTTACATGTTGTGAGCGCAGCGAGCAGGAAAATGTGCATATTTAAACGTTTCCGTACTGTTTTCTTAAGACTTTTAAAGAACATTTTATTTAAAAGGCGCCCCACGAATGTTGGCCCAAAATCGCTATCCCCCCTCTCGGCTTGCCAAACATTTCTTGCCCCACCCTTTTCGGCTCGCCAAAAAATTCTGGCCTCCATATTTTACCCTCCCACCAGGGCTCATAATTATTGCACAGCCCCTAAGTCGGAGAGGGGGGGGGCGGTGACAGGAAATTTTTGTAATGCGGTCCTTGACAAAGATATCCTAACATGAATACACCGTGACCTTTCACTTGGCCTGGCGAGCAGACACTGAACTTTCATATTTGTTAAAGATTTTTTGGTTATTTTCTGGAGCTGCTTATTTCCTGAAAAAGTATTCATCATGTCCAATTCAGAGGATTGTCATCCCTGTTACGACGATAAACCCGTAGCAGTTTCGACTATTATGTTTTAACATAATCATTAATTTTTGGTAAACAAACAAGCCAACAAAATTAATAAACACACAACCTAGAAATCGAACTGATGGAAGTTTCTATACGACATGCCCAATAGGTTACCAAAATAATATTCTCACAATTGATACAGATGTTATGACACTTATACTGGCATGATATGCCAAGCTATGTAGTAGCATAAGCGGTGATATATGGCTACCCTATACATATCTGGGACACGTAATTGAAAAGTTATAAGACAGTATAACGTATTGGTTTCTATCAGTGCAAAATGCTGCTGAACTTTTTGGAGGGATTTTATCTATATGTAGTAAATAGATAGATCGCAGGAATCCTAAAAAACAGATATATTGCCGAAAATCATTTGCGCTTCAGTTGGTAGTGATTGATCAATTCAATTGGATTCTATTTTTGCACAATACATGATAATATCACTGGTTTTGTAAAGATATTCGGTGTGTGTGTGTCACAATCTCCCTATTAAATAATAGTTTGATTTATTGGAACAAATGTGTCAAATTTGATAAATGAAGTAATCATGGTAATAGTGATATACGATGAGCTTTGATGTTTATACTATAACCTACTCAATCAAACTCAACCTCAAGCATGTGAAGAGAAGATGTGTCTACAGGTTTGAGTGTAAGAATGCGGTTAGTGTCTACACTAGCAGGTTTGTTGTGAGTATACATTCCACAGGTAGTTTGGGTGTGAATGCCTAAGCAGGTTTGAATAAGAAGTATTTTGTCATTTCTATCATTTGACCCATATAATCAAGAAGTATTCTGAAGAAAACGAAATACACGATGTACACTTTGTCCAATACAATGTTCTCTTATTCAATTCAAACCAACCCTTGTAACAAATTAGTGGTACATTACGTGTGTAATTGAGGATGAACATAAAGACATTTGAACACTTTTCAACTGTGTAACTAAAATAAAGTAGTAACCGAATCAATTGTGTCTCGACCATTTATAAAAGTATGTCAATGTGTCGCCAGGCATCGACTTAGCTGTTAGCTCAGCGGTACCGGGAGCAAGGAGCCGCCATGGACGCATATAGGCGAATGACTCAATGCACTTTTTATTAATTTTTGACAACCACCATTTTTGTATGGTTTGTGAGGGCATAGATGGATAGGGGTAGGGTGTGTGGGTGATTTGGTGGGTAGTGTGGGTTAATAGGTGTAGTATGTTTTGTATTGATAAATCAATAATTGCCCGAGATGCGTTATGCGACTCGGGTAATATTATTTTGTCAATACAAAAGTATAGTTATTAATCCACTACACACACCACCACCACCACCACCACCACCACCACCACCACCACCACCACCACCACCACCCCTACCCCATCCATCTATCTTTTAAAAATATGTGAAGATGGCGTCGCCCAAAACAGGTGAAAGGTATGAATGTTTTTTAATGCGGGTCTTGATAGACACCGTGACACTTGTGTATGTCCTGGGAGCAGATAATGAAATTTCATTCAGTTTAGTTTTTGTTATTTTAGAGCCACATATTTACTCTAAAACAATATCCATTATGTCAAAATCAGAAAACAGTCATACCTGTCACCGACGATAACCCCGTATGTGTTAACAATATTATTCATTAAGATGCGACAGGTGTGTCGTTTATCTTTAACCGTAGGGTTTCAGTGAAAAGTAACACAGGCCCAAACCACTGCTATAATTCAACTTGACTGGAATAAGAATGTTTGGGTGATAGGTCTCAATTTCAATACACCATATGTGATGCGATCAAGCAAACTCAGTCGGAACTCGAAAATATTAAATTTTCAGTTTCTTACAGGATAGTAAAATGCCTTTACAAAGCTGTATTTTGCAGAAAACCCCATTGAAATTGAGCAACCAGTTCCAAAGATATGAGCAATTAAAGAGTTTCCAAAAACAGCAGGAAACAAAACGAAATATTTCCTTTGTGTGGCTATATCTCAAAATCAATATTTCCGAGTTCCGACTGATTTTGCTTGATCGCCTCAGGGGAGGATCCAGGAATTTTCAATAGAGGGGGCGCCGAGCCACCGCCGCGGCGGTGAGCGCCCACACAAGGTCAGGCGCCGCTCTGCATAAATACACAGAGTCAGGCGCCGATCTGCAAAAAAATAGAGGGGGCGCGCGCCGCGTGCGCCCCCTCTAAATCGGCCCCTGCGCATCACAGTATGTTACCATTTGAAAGTTGTTTTGTGTTTTTGTCTGCTATATTTCTAAGCGTTTTCTGTTAGTCTGTGTGTTTGTAAGTTTCATTTGAATATTATGTTATGTGTTGTTGTGAGTGTGCGGTGGGAGTGGGGGTCCGCAGGATTTCCGTGAGATTGGGTGGATGTGGGGAGTGTGTGGGGCGTGAGTTTGAAGGTATCTTAAAGGGGAATATTGGAATGACATCTTTCCCTGGGAAAGGTCTGACAGCAGGTCATACCATGGCCAGAGGGTAACATGAGTATGTTTGTTTTACCTTGAAGGCAAGGATAGTCTGGCAAATATAGCTTTCCCCAAGACCATCCAATATGCCATACATTAGTAGGGCTATAACTGATATCTACTGGTCAGTTAGATGATCTATGGTTTATACTCCTATTTCTACATCGGTTATTTTTATATGTGCTCCTTTAATGTGTCTAGTAAAATAATACTAGTATTCACCGATAGACCGATTAAAACTATATGAAGATGATGCCACTCAAAATGTTATGAATGTTTTTGAAATGTTTATATTCATATATTTATATTATTTTGGTAGTATTGTACTTAGAATCTGACAAAATGAACAAAATTGTTTACGACGTGTTGTCACACACTGTATGTGGGTGTTGTGGAATCAAATTAAATATAGTTGAGGGACACTTTTAAACAGAGAGAATAAGCTATTTTAAGAACAATGAACATTAAAGTTTAGGTACGATTATGTTTTTAATTTTTCACATTCACGAGAATGTTGATTATTGACGAATAAGCTTGCTGTGCAAGGTACGATCATGCTAATTGGTTAATAGTACCTAGCCGTTAGAAACTTAAATATGAATTAGCTTTAATAATAATTAGGAGCGAAAATGCCGAGTTAAAATGAGAAAGAATGGGCAAGAATGGGTGCAATGACCATAGATACATACATTGTCAATGACCTTGTATTCAATTATACTTGTCATGAATTTGAAGGGAAGAATGAACAATAATGATGTGAGCAGACGTGTCAAATTCATGAATGTTTTGATTGGAAATTTGCAGTTTAGCAATTATTAAGCTACACTATATATCTGAAATTATCTTTCAGTTAAGTATGTCCGTCTGTCCCAATGCGTCTGTCAACCAGTAACTAATACTATTTGACCGTGCCAAATCCGGGAACATTTACCCTTCTCAGAATACTTTGCAACATAAATACATCACTTCATTTCATCAAATGATGCTCCTATTACATTTGAACCGGTTCCCTTTGTTTATTTTGAGAATGACTGGCTAGACATGGGTGGGTATTTCAGAAATGAACATATTTGGTAAAATCTGAATGTCTCTGTTCATATAGGTACATTTTGTCACTATCGACCCATGTTGCACTAGATAGCAAATCAGTACAGAAATTGAAGGGAGAAATGCATTATGGGAAGTGTAAAATATCTTCTCTGGTGTAAAACATCTTCCTAAAAGTAATAAAACAAAATCTATTCAAACCCCAAATTTTATATAGAGTCATGTGAGAGTTTGCTTAATAATGATGAATGCGAAAAGGCTCTTAAACAATGGCCAACTGTAATGGCCCTGGGATTAATGGGCTAACAGCCGAAATTGTTAATGTCATTGGAGCGTGATATGACAACTGATTGTAAATTCCAGGCGGTATATGACACGTCGCGACGTTCAAAATAGACGGGTCTAGCAGTTACAAATTGAAAAACAACATACTTGCAGTGGACAACTTTGTCGAACCCCAACAATTTTAGAATAATAAAATTTTGCTTTAGCAACACATACCACATTTAAAATTGTTTGTGGAGATTTCATGATTACGTGTTAATCCAATGGCGACGTAAAAAATGGCGATATCGCCCGGTAAATTTGTTTAACGAAGCATACGAAGCTATAGTGAAAACTCTCATCATTTCATAACAGATCTCATATCAATTTGTAAGCGCTCTTTTTCAAAAGTCATAGTTCATTGAATTTACAACCGTATGACAAAACAGGCGAAAATAGTAACGTTTTGCACAAGATTTGCAATTTAAAGAGAATTGACCATTGTGACCAAGTGTGCTTTTTTATTTAATGACATAAAATTTGAAAAATATTGCAAGGAACACTTGAAGTTTTGATCTTTAAAACCTACATTTTGGACAAAAAATATGCTTGAATAGGTAGTTTTCAACAGATTTTCCACATTCGCCTTGCTATAACATTAAATTGTGTTATCTGTTGACCTAGTGACTAAAAAGTGTTCTTAGGGGGAAGTGTTAGCTTTCGTTTGATATAAACAAAAATCTGATTGGATGAAGGGAACACTTGAGGTTCCGACAAAACCAATCAAATAGGTCCATTTTTTGGCTAGAAGCTTCACATGTCCTACATTGCTATGCACCCAACCGTGTAGTGTAATCAATGACTGTGGTGGAGACATTCGCTGCTTGTTGTTCTCTGCTTGGAAGCTCTTGGGACGAACATGTGTGCTCAGGTGTATCGAGGTGTAAACTGTGCGCATAATGGTTTATAAGAGAATCGTTTGCTCGCTGCAACAGGAAACTGAATATATTTAATAAGAAAGAATGAACAGTGTTACAATTAAACATGACAACAAATAAACACAAATCTCGACCGGCACACAACCCAACTAGGGAGCTGGTAGCCTAATGGATAAGGCGTCCGTCTAGAGATCGGATGGTCGTAGTTTCGATTCCCATGCCGGCACATTCCCTAGGTTTTTTTTCAAGCTGGGTTGTGTGCCGGTTGGGATTGGTATTTTTTGTTGTCATGTTTAATTGTAACACTTTGGGTTGGTAAACTGTTCATTCTTTCTTTGTAAGTAAGCTCCCAGCAAACACAAAACGTTTTCGACATCATTCGCAAAAGGTTATAAAAGGTTGTCAGAAAACGTTTAAATGTCGGGTTATATAAAGGGTATATTAAGAGTATAAAACGTTTTCATAACCTTAAAAACATTTTTGATAATCTACTGCTCAGCAAACAAAAATGTTTTACAGAAAACGTTTAAATGTCGGGTTATATAAAGGGTATAAAACGTTTTAATAACATTCCAAAAATATTCTTGAAAACTTTATACAAAACATTCTAAACAGAATGTTATTTTGGGGTTATTTAATGTAAAGTTATTTAATGTAAATTTACAATGTGATGAAATCAAACAAAGCAAATCAAACAAAAGATAAAAGGTGATAAAACATCCTAAATATTAATTTCAATAAACTCGAACAAAGATCTTTTATAAATCCATTTCCAAATTTCTTGTTGCATCTTTAAAGTAGAGTTTTGAATAAACTGTATAAAAGTCTCACAGCTAGATCCAAATCTCCTATAACATATCTGCACAGAGCTCTACTTTTTCCCCACGGCGGACTGGGAATGATATATAAACTTAGATCTTCAATTCTATCAATTCAATCAATTCAACCACTTGACGGTCTTGTGAGAGTTCGTCTATGTAAAGTAGATCGCACCCTGCTAGTTCCACTTGTCACCGTTTTAATCTAGTTTAATCTGGATTGCGCGTGTTATTATCTGTTCCTGCTTCGAAGAATTCGCCGTAAAAGTAGTTATGTAACAGGATTAGTTACGACAGCAATATGCTTACACCATTTTTAATGTATTGCCCTGCACTAGACGTTAGCTGTCTTTCTTCATTGCACCATAAATTAGCAATGAACAGGGATAAAGACCTGGATTGTGATTCTATTCAAAATGCACATTATGCTGAGTCCATATATGTTACATTCGCACCTGAAAGATGAGTGTCTTTGAAAAGAGCGGTATGATTGCACGTATACACAGGTGGTGAGTGAAACATGCGTATAGTGCAGGGCAATACATTAAAAATAGTGTAAACCCATCGCTATTGTATAATATTTAATCCTGTTGCATCACTACTTCTACGGATAAATTAAAGTGGTTTCATGAGACAGGTGTTCTGTGCAAGTCCTATGATCAAAGTTGGATTGATTGCGGATATATTTGCTCTTTTGTATTGACACTTAGCCCCCCCCATCCAACCCCCCCAACCCCACACATTCACCCGGCTTCCTCTGACAGTGAACGGAGTCTAGAAATGGAGCATTGTGGACAAACATGATATGCACTGGTCCACACCGCTCTAGATCTCAAACGCATCTAATGAATACCCCACATTTGAACCCTCTATTAGTAGCGAACCATAAGAGACATTTTATCATTTTGTCGTACATTTATAGGAACTTGATTTTGCGTTATGAAGAACGAAAGGGTGATGAGCGCGATATTTCCGATTCGAAATTGATTTTAATATAGTGATGTCTTTCAACTCGGCCTTCTACGATCACAGGCAGGTCCTTGAACTTACTGGAATCATGTTGTTATCATGTTGGTAATACCATGTACTGAACTATCAAATTAGGAGAGAAGATGATATGAATTAGGTGGGGTTTTTTTTTTCAATAATGTTTTTAGATTTTAAAATTTTGTTGAGTGACAAAGGGAAAATAGATATAAAAGACACATGAGTTTGTTCTCATCAAGACATGCCGTTTTATTCATTAAATACATCATTTTTATTATGATATATTCCCAACAACTCCGAAGTGGCACTTTTCTCTCATTCTGTCGAATATGAATTCAATCAGGACACGTTACACATCAAGCTTGCGAGGAATACACAGTAACAAGATACATATGGACCTTGCGCCAACCGACCCATGTTCCAATTTGTACCGTGGCATATCTGTGCAAAGGAGATGACGATATCCTTTCGGTATTTACTTTGTCCATATCTACGAGCCCATCCCTACGAGCCATCACATTTTTGTCGTTGTTCATGTTATTGTATCAGCGTACCACTACACATACATCCTACTTTGTTCAATTTAGTGATCACGCACGATACAGAAAACAAACTTTCATTACGTCTTTGAAACACTGTTTTCTCTCTGAAAAAAAAGGTGAAATTTTATATTTTTATATACACGATATCATCGCTTGAATATTTATTTTCATGAAAATTTCACATATATTAAGGTAAATAATCATTTGCCCATATTCGATTCAGAAGTCAATAATTCAATATAAAAATAACCTCGCGTCTCCCAGCACCAGGAATAAATAAACTAAAATGCAATTTTCTGCCGACTTACTTTCCCGAATATTGGTGCAATAAACTCATATATTATTAACACAGTCAGCAATCAAATCAACAGACTGACCATTATTTACCCATTGTGTTTATGATTGACACAGGCAGATATATAAGCCAAAACATATTTGTAAGCAAACTTGTTTAAATAAAACATGTAGTATTTTACTAATGACTTAGTGGCAGAAGCAGGCCGGGCTAGCCAATTACAGGGTGCCCTAATGTGGAAAACCGGAATGCAACATAAGTCAGATATCGTGAGTTGCTTTCGACTATTGCATCAGGAATTTAGGATTGTTATACCAGGTACTAAAATTGGGGGTTCGGGATATTATTTTGATATTTCATCAATTATAAAGTCCTGCCAAACATCAACGATCTGATATTTCATCAATTATAAGGACCGGCCAAGCATCAACGGTTTGACATTTCCTCAATTTTAAAGTCCGGCCAAACATCAACGGCCTGATATCTCAACAATTATAAAGTCCGGCCAACCATCAACGGTCGATCAAATGATTTGGCTCCATTGCCTAATACGATTTTACTTAACATAAAAACTAATATAATTGTACCGCCCATATGGCATATTTTTCTCTAACCTTTGGATCAGGACAACACTTGAGTAAATCACTGTATTGCGGTGTTATTTATTTTCATGACGCTATTATTGCACACATATGACGTTTATTCCGTCCATTTAAAAGGGCATTTCGTGATCCACAGCATCATCCCCACTTTTCTCCAAAAAAAGTTGAGATTTTTATATCACTAGAAACCTCTGTCTACATAATGTTTATGTACAAAATATTTCTTGTAGATTAATTCGATTAGCAGAGATATCATCAAATTTGAATTTCGTTACCAGAACGAAATTACATACAACACGTTGTCTATGGAGCAGTGTAATACACATAATCATGCATAACTCGCAAACGCAAAATCGGAATCAACTGAAATTTTAGGAATAAGCTTTTTTCGTGCAAATCTACTGAAAAATGTCATAAAAAAGGATGCTAGGATCACGAAATACTCCTTTAAGTATCACGTTTAAGTTTTCCGAAATACAAATATCTTCTCTAAGGCAATTTCCAAGTATTGGACTCTCCAAAACGTCTTCCATCGGACAATGAATATTCATGAGGTGAGATGGTAGCTGAAACAGAGAAAGGACGTAATTTTTCCTAAGGCCTGAGGTATAGATCTATTTCAAAACTTTTGTGACCATATTTTTGTCACAAGTAAGATACATATGTTATTTTTTCCCGTAGCAAATAGTATAATAGGCATACATTCATCGACTTATTTTTAAATTTACAACTGTTGTTTTGAAACTGATACGGTGAGGGAAAAGTCCAGCAAACATAAAAATGTTTAAAAACGTTGTAAATTTATCAAAGACGTACTTTATTGTCTTGGTCAAACGTGTTAACATCATTTAAATGACGGGTTAATATAAAGGTATTCAAAAAGTTTTAAACTTTTATACGGCCTATGGAAAGAACACTGCAGCAACATTTTAAAAATGTTATCAAATTAATATTTTTATTATTATCACGCATACGTACTTAATACCGCACGATACAGAAAACAAACTTGCCTTTAAAACACTATTTTCTAAACAAAAAAGGAAATTGTATATTTTTATATACACAATATCATCGCTTTTATTTTCATGGAAATGTCACAAATATTTAAATTAAGGTAAATAATCATTTGTCCATATTCGATTCAGAAGTCAATAATGTAATATTAAAATAACCTCGCGTCTCCCAGCACCAGGAATAAATAAACTAAATTCCAATTTTCTGCCGACTTACTTTGCAGAATATTGGTGCAATAAACTAATATATTATTAACACAGTCAGCAATCAAATCAACAGACTGACCATTATTTACCCATTGTGTTTATGATTGACACAGGCAGATATATAAGCCAAACCATATTTGTAAGCAAACTTGTTTAAATAAAACATCTAGTATTTTACTAATGACTTAGTAGCAGATGCAGGTCGGGTTAGTCGATTACAGGGTGTCCTAATATGGAAAATGCATTGATAACATTAGTCAGACATTGTGCATTTCTTTCAGGAATTCAGGATTGTTATACTTGGTACTTAAAGCACAAAATTGGGAGTTCGGGATATTTGATATTATTTGATATTTCATAAAATTAATTATAAAGTCCGGCTAAACATCAACGGTCTGATATCTCATCAATTATAAAGTCCGGCCAACCATCAACGGTCGATCAAAAAAGTTGGTTCCATTACCTAATATGATTTTGCTTGACTTGAAAACCAATATAACTGTAGCGGTTATATGGCATATTTTGTCTTTATCCTTTGGATCAGGACCACAAGTGAGTAAATCACTGTTTTGCGGCGCTATTTATATTCATGACGCTATTATTGCACACATTATGACGTTTATTCCGTCCATTTAAGTATCACATTTTTAAGTTTTCTTAAATACAAAGATCTTCTCTGAGGCAATCTCCGAGTATTGGACTCTCCAAAACGTCGTACACCGGACAATGAATATTCATGAGGTAAGATGGTAGCTGAAACAGAGAAAGGACGTAATTTTTCCTAAGGCCTGAGGTGTAGATCTATTTCAAAACTTTCGTGACCATTTCTGTCACAAGTAAAATTTATATGTTAATTTGTTCCCTGTAGTATCGTCGTAAATAGTATAATGGGACATAAATTCATCGACTTGTTTTTAAATATCCAACTGTTGTTTTGAAACGATACGGTGAGCAAAAATTAAAGCAAACACAAAAATGTTTTAAAACGTTATAAATTTACGAAAGATGTACTTTGCCTTGGTCAAACGGGTTAAGATAGTGTTGTCCATAGGAAGAGATCAACCAATTGAAAACAGTGTTCACTCTCTCAACCTACGCAAACACAGTAATTAATTGAAAAGATAAGTTACGTTCCTGAAGCAAAGATATCTAAACTTACGTATGTGCGTGTTTCTTTCTCTAAATTCATTAAGCTTCATGCATCACCTGACTTTACCTATCTCAATTGATAACGCATTTAAGTTTATGATATAAGTCGGTCAAGTTCGGTAACAACTGAAGACGATTTATTGCTCACGCAATTCGTCATACGGTTATTAGTTTGATAGTTATTGAATCGATAAACAGATTCATCAGGATTTGTTGTTGATCAAATCATACTAAAGATTTGCTCGTCAAAATCAAGTGAAAGTTGTTATTCTCTGATATTTTATGCATCTCATCGGTGGACATCAGATCAGATGATTCTGTATTTTCCCCCAGAAACTGGTTTCCGGTGGCGATTAGTCCCCGTCTCCCCGTCTCCCCCGCTTCCTCCCAAGACAGAACATAGTCACCGAAAAACCCACTTTTTTCAGCAAAAAATGGGAAAAAATTTCAGATTTTTGCCACCTCCGATTTCAATAAAAAACATAAAAACCTATTATATGCTGTGCTGATGAATTATTTCAGGAACGATATCAACTAGGAATAATGAGAAAAACCTTAGACCTACAAACAAGCAGTGCCTCATTTGATTATTTTCATGCATCGCTTCGGTAGCCTTAGTCATTATTTAGTGGTCTATACTCTATACAATAATATGTTACACTTACATTTTTTTGAATGACAGAAACTCTGAATGCTTTTTTTAAGAATCCTAAAAATTTAAATCTAGATATCTCGCACCGGGAGTAAAATTTGATGTATGGTGTTACTGTCTGTTCAATTAGCTTAGATTCTTGAATTTTTAAGATAAATGAAAAAATAAAAAATTGTGGTCAAAGTCATCAAAGAAAAGTGTTAGCACAGTCTTAGACCTAACGTAATTTATACTTTTAAAATTCTATAGTTCAATTTAAAACCCCATTTCTTTTCAATTTTGGTCTTTTCCCGCGATATTTTTATAAAAAGCCGTAGAACGTCAGGTACCATAAACTTTTATGAATCAATCCATTTAGAGCAATGGGGACGAATGCCACAATGCGCATAGATAGTATTTATTCGACCATCCGCATCAGATAGTATTGTCCAGCAAAGTATTGTGTTGAAACCCTACTGTTGAAACATTACGTTTAATATTATTTATGAACTAAGATTTTCTCAAATAGGTTCAGCTTATGTAAATACATTCCTTGTGTATTTATTTATTTATTTATTTATTTATTTATTTATTTATTTATTTATTTATTTATTTATTTATTTATTTATTTATTTATTTATTTACTTATTTATATTATTTATTTATTTATATTTATTTATTTATTTATTTATTTATTTATTTATTTATTTATTTATTTATTTATTTATTTATTTATTTATTTATTGTGCGAATGGGTCTGTGAATGGGTCTGAGAAGGTGTAATTTATTTTCAATTTGTTATTTCGTTTTGTTTGTTGAAACAAACTGACAAAACTGTGAAACAAAAGAACTTTTGTACAAGAAAATATTATTTAAAACAATCAGGTTACAGAAAACAATTCTTGTAAAGTCACTGTATCTGAAAATGTCAAGCGAATGCTGATATTCTAGGGAAGGAAAACTCAATTTACATTGTAAACCAGTTGAAATAAGAACGAAATCAATAATTTTAATGTCATTGTTTAGGAAAAAATAATGCTCAGAATAATGTTATGCATAAAACGTAATCGCGCCATATAATTTCGTGTAACAAAAACCGGTGGACCATCATCACCTATAGAACCTATCCAATAACCGGAACGGTATAACAATTGAAATGGCAGGACAGATTGGTGGACAGATTGTTTTGCTAAATTGGATAGGGTCTATGCCCTAAGTTGAGAATGGACCGTCCCACTCGATTTGTAAAAAGGTCGTGAACCCTTTCGGTGGACCCAAGTAACTGCCTAAAATGAGGCAAAATTGAAAAGAAATGGGGTTTTAAATTAAACTTTGGAATTTGAACAGTATAAATCACGTTAGGTCTAAGGCTGTGATAACACTTTTCTTTGATGACTTTGGCAACAATTTTTTATTTTTTCAAATATCTTAAAAATTCAAGAATCTAAGCTAATTGAACAGACAGTAGTAAGCAGCTCTAATGAAGCAAAAGAAAAATATTGCTGACTCTTTTAAACAAGGATTTTAACAAGTGGTATTTACAAATGGCTCCAAGCACATCATGACATCGACGTGTTGACAACATATTCATACAACTGAACATGGACTCCTTTGATACAGTGTAGTCTTTATATTTATACGTATTTATGAGTATTGAGCGCCCAGATACATATTCATTTTACAAATATGGCATTAAACAAAGTAATATTTGGCGACTTTGATAGACAACTTTGTATGGCAATGCGTTGAGTATCTCTAAGTTCTATTTGTCACTATCGTTTTTTATAAAACAAAATGAAAATAACATTATCATTTAAAAAACTTTTTGGAATTATTAAAGGTAGATTTGGCATAAATGTATACCACAACTGCAGGCAGTATTTACGATAATGCTATTGCTCATATATGCGCATGAAAATTCATTATTTTGATCGTATATACATTCATAAAATTTGTATTTTTTTAGAAACCAACCCTACTCAATTGTTGGCATTGCCATGATCATGATGATTGTATATACTGAGTATTATTTTGGTAAGATATCAGAGCCCTATTTGTTATTAAACAATGCTCTTGATTTTCTTACTGAAACATATTTTCATGTTGCATATTAATAGCATCGATCGATTTACAATTATTTTGATAGTTCAATGTCATAATTTACCCGAATCTGTGTATATTATGTGAAGACTACGCCTGATAAAACGTGGATGAATAAGGTTGAATAGAAGACGGCCCTAGAGCATTTTACCAATCAAACCACACAATGTATTAATCACTTTCTCGTCGCAGCCAACTGCCAGAAAAAGAGATATATAATTCTGTCAGTGTCTCGAATAGAATACTAAAATAGAAGTAATTATGTTCATCACTATTGCGCGTTACGGTAATTTGGTTAGTAGCAAGAGACGATTCCACCTAAAAAAATCAACACCAATAAATTCACACAATAAGCGATGTTACTAGTTCATGTTGCATTATGGGAAACGGGAAACATGTATAGTAAAGTAACTACTTTCATCTTCATAAAACCTGTTTGATATTTAAAGAAACAAATTAGACCAGTAGAATTTTTTTAATGATATTTATGTGCACAATGTTGCAAAATCTCGCGCGAAGGCCAATTTCAGAACAGTTAACCTATGACCTATTAAAGCAAGCCGGAACTTCGTAATAAAAGATATCGATTCATATGTGTCTTCAGATTAGAAAGTCGATATCAAAAGATATACTTAAAAACAACAACATTAATTTTATTCTCTTATGTAATTTCATTTTATTTTTATTTTGCTTTGGCTTTTATGTATAAATAGACCTTTGCGCCTGCAGAGGGTGGTTTTAGATTTTACATTTCAATATACAGTGCGTAAAAGTTACCAGTTATGTTCACCCCTGTATATCATAAAAAGACAGATATGTCATAATTTGACCCAGCAGCCAATAGCTGCATCTTTTACCTCGGATTTAAGACCTCATTCGTTGAAATCGTTCAAAAAAATTAAGACACGATGATCCCAAAACCCAAGAAAGATGCCAATTCAAAAGTTGCAGTTTGCAATTGCATGCCCTAATGATTTTTACACAAACCGTTCTCGACAAAGAGAACTAGCGCCGTGCTTTCCATTGATTAGCACATTAAAACTAGCGTCGTGCTTTCGTTGATTAGAACACAAAAGAGCAAATTTGATTTCGTTCTTCCTTAGGTTTTAGATCACCGTTTCTTTATTTCTCAGCAAATTTCAACAAATGAGGTCTTAAATCAGAGCTAAAAAGTACAGTTATTCTCTGTTTGGATATACAGTGGTGAACATAACTGGTACCTTAATTCATTTGCGCACTTTACAATGTAATATTTCATCAGATATGTTTGCTTCCAAATTTCAAATGGGAATATTTATCCAGTGTTTGAATGTGTGTTACTCCTACTAATGGCCTATGGATGACCAAGAGGCCAAAACACGCCTAAGATTATCTAACCTTGGACATCAAAGATTGCATTGCATGTTATAAACATAATTTTCATAGGCGTCTTTCAAGCCTTTTCGCCAAGCTTTGTTTGTTTGTTTGTTTGTTGTTGTTTTTGTTATTGTTGTTCTTGGTCAAGCCTCTTGACCTCACGACGAAAATGTACAGTATACACCATTACATTATGTTTTATATTTACAGTTTTAGCAAAATTTAGTCACCCAAAATAGTACTTGGTCGTAAAATAGGGATATCTTTTAAAATGGCATTAATTAATTTGATTTGATTTGATTTGATTTGATTTATTGATATTCCAGGCAAACATACATACATACAATAACAAAAAAAAAACCAAAAAAAAAAATGTTGAGAATGTTAAGCATATTAAAACACACTGGACGATCTTGAATGACCTAGTTTAACCCAAGTCATCCTCGATCGAGGTTTCAACCTCGTCCAGCCACACTAAAACTACTATTATCCCCGTCTCTTTCAGAAGCAGCGAATAATGTTATAAACATTTTCCCGTATCTAATAGTACGAGTTTCTGCTAAAATTTACCAGCTTATAATTTCTACTACTAACGTAAACCTATTTAATCTATAATCTTTCAGCCGTACAAGCATATTCTTACAAGATTATCAGTTGCTACATACAACTAAACCAGTTATATATGATCCCCGGATCTGTTCTCAGACCGGTCGCATTTTGAGACATACTGCAGTTACTGTCCGTTTTCCTATACACAATACACAGTGCTCTCACCATTGACGTGTGACCTCTACAAATGATGTATGTTGGAAGAATGGGCACTTGCCTAGTTAACATCACTGTGTGAAAAATAACCAGCCAATATTTAAACTTCTAGCCAATATATTTCTCTAACATGACCAAACATTCCAGCAAGGCTAGATGTTCAGAAATAGTCGCACTTTTGTAAAATATGAGTGAGGGCAAGGCATAGCTAGCCAACTCCCGTGTTAATTGAATGGAGATTTGACCGAAAATATTGGTATCAGACCGCTCACTTCTGAAGGATGCCACAAAAAAACGGTACAAGCTACATTTAAACTATTCCCTGGCAATCATTATGATGAGTTTCTTATATAGTATGCCGAAATTGGGTACTGTAGGTGATTGACAAAGGGTCGCGCTTTTGTGTTTTAGGAAGGATATGTAAACGACAGATAACACCAAAAATATGAAGAAATTATTTCCAAACCGTGTTAAGTCAACAATCATTATGTTGCTCATTTTCAAGAATGCTGGTTAACAAAAAGCAGGCCATTGTCTCATTTCGTGAACAAAGGTCTACATACCATTGTTTCCTTGCGTTTCCTTTATAATCGGTTACCCAACTGAAGCTGTATTATAGCAGCTCATTGCTATATCGCACATATAAAACAGACACATGTGCACAGCCAGAGAAGATCCGATTTAATCAGTTGAGCTGTTTCAATGAGTGTTATCTTGGTTTAATAGCTTTTAATGGGGTTTAAGTCCTGCAAAGGTCGAGGTGAATTCTACTGTAGACATGACTGCATCATGCCTATATACGACTTTCGATATTTGAAATCGAAATCAGGCTTCGGTATCACGATTTATTGTAAAACATGATTGACAGCATGTTGCCATAAGGCGTATGATCTGCATTAACTGCGGGCGTGTATACAGATTAGCTATCTAAATTTTTCAATGAAATGCTCTATATTTTACAGCTATCCATGTGATATAACATTGCATGTAAATGTAGAGTCAATACAATATATAATATTAAAACTTTTTGTTGCGGATAAATCTGATAAAATATTCAGTCTTTGTCAGTCAGCATCTAAAAGGTAACTCTCATAATTGTTGGCACAAAATGCACGTATCATTTTTGTAATATTAATAATCACTTTATTGTTAGCAATTGCGTGCGTCAAACATATAACACCACGTAAGAACTGGTCGCACTAAAATGGCCGAGGGTATTAAAGTCAAAGGAAAACCTCGCTAATAAATTCCAACTATAGACGAATCCAACGAGCCAAGTCATGGTTAGGATTTGGTCGACCATGACTGGGTCCCCGCAGCACCAAACTGGTGTTGTTGTGACTGCCCAATTGGGTGGATTAAAGCCGCTTAAAATTCGATGTTAGATTCTTTTGTGTTGTAAACTGTCATCATTCTTTTGTCTATGTGTAACACGGGTGATAGAATGCAGTTTAAAATACCCTCCAAGGCGCAGCCGCATCATTTCACATTTTAGGTGAGAACCAGCAAACACAAAACGTTTTCGACATCATTCGCAAAAGGTTATAAAAGGTTGTCAAAAACGTTTAAATGTCGGGTTATATAAAGGGTACATTAATGGTATAAAACGTTTTCATAACCTTAAAAACATTTTTGATAATCTACTGCTCAGCAAACAAAAATGTTTTACAGAAAACGTTTAAATGTCGGGTTATATAAAGGGTATAAAAACGTTTTAATAACATTCCAAAAACATTCTTGAAAACTTGATACAAAACATTCTAAACAGAATGTTATTTTAGTTGAAAAATATTTTGCGAAAAATGTTTGCCCAAAATATTTTCAATAACGTTTTAAAAACGTTTTCATGACCTTTATATAACTCGACATTTAAATGTTATTAAAAGGTTTTGAAAAAACATTTTAAGAACATTTCTGTGTTTACTGGGTTCAAATATTTTAACATAATGTTATTTAAGTATTGACACAATATTTGGCAAAAATGTTTGCAAAAAAATGTACAATAACATTTTTTGAAAACATTTAAAAATATTGTTGTAGTGTGTTTTCATACAAAACATTTTAAAACGTTATCATGACCTTTATAATTTTAATGTTATTAAAACGTTTTTACCTAAACCAAAAGCCAAAATATAACTTATTTAAAACGTTTTTAAAACGTTTTTGTGTTTGCTGGGAAGGAGCCAACGGGGACCCAAATATGGCTGCTATTGAGGTGTAGGGATGCGTGAAGTTGGATTCGTCTCTATGGCTGTGAGTTCAAAATGTAATCTTAAATGTTTTACAAGGATGAAATCAAACCCAAAAAAACATTATTATTGGATAAATAAATTATTCAAATATTTTTAATGATAACATTATGACAATAATAAATAAATTAATAATAATTACAGCAATTTCCCCGATATGTCATAATGTCAGATGTCAAAGTGTCCCAAAACTGCTCTCAAAAACCGGAAGTTGCAATGGCGATCGGGCTATGACAATCATGCAATGAGAGTGCCAAATATGGACATGAGTATTGCATAATAATACCCTGCTATGACAATGGCTGCACAGGGTTAATCTCATTATCTCCTTAAGCTGCTAGCTTGTAGTGCCAGGAAAATCACAAGGTCAGCCAAGGTATGCGAGTGTATTCAGTACATGTGCCAAATCCTTTATGATGGATGATACATTTCTGGTTTGTTTTATTACAAAACGCAACGGTCGATATTGTAAAGCTTAATCCAAATCCAAGAGATGCCTTTTTTGATAGAAATGGTGTTTATTCTCGCTATTCACAATATTCACGGATTTTGATGTAATCGTGATGTATCATGGGAAAAGGTCGACATCCAAGTCCGCGCAATACGAATATTACCATGCTATTTTTGAACACGTGACAATATTTTTAGTTTGTCAATATAACGGTATTACACGCAAATCGATAGAGAAAAAATTAATTGTGCACATTTCAAATCACATTATTTAGTATTATTGCATATCGATTCGCGTGTAACACCTTTATTTTGACAAACTAAAAAATATTGTCACGTGTTCCTATGTAATAGCATGGTATAATTCGTATTGCGCGGACTTGATGTCGACCTTTTCCCATGATACATCACGATTACATCGCAAACCACTGGCGGCGCCCTTATTGTGAATAGCGAGAATTGATGTGTACAGTTTCATATTAGATCGTAACATATGCTTACAACAAAAATATTGATGTTACAATTTTGTCTACTCAAACGTAAATTGAAGACCTGAGCGCTAGAAGACCGTAAGTCTACTTGGCCCCTCAACATGTATACACTAAAGTTGCGTATAGTTTCATATAGTTTGGTAATATTTTATACATGTTCAGGGGCCAAAACAAATCTTTCACAACCTTTCATAATGTTTTCACCCTGAATCATGTCTTAAACATTAAAAAACCCTAAGAAACTATACGTAACTTTAGTGTATACATGTTGAGGGGCCAAGTGGATTTACGGTCTTCTTGCGGTCAGGTCTTCAATTTACGTTTGACTACTTCAATTTCCTCGTCTATAACATCATCGACGAAGTATTTTGACGAAACTGTTAGCAGAAAAACGCAAGTTTTCATTTGTTCTTTACAAAGTACGCCAATTTGGTACTAAATTTCCTTTTCTGAAGGATCCCTATATCTAGAGATTGTACCCATCATGCACTGCATGTTTTCCACTTCTGGAGGTTTACCAAGAATTCAATAGGAAATCGGGAAAAAATATGCCCCTGATTTTATTTGATTAGACAAGTACAGGGTGTCCCAGAAAAAAATTACCGGGCGAATGAATTTGGACGTGAGTCGAGAAATAGACAACAGAATCCACACATCTCAACATATGCGTGTGGACTAAATTTAATGAGATACACAAACTTCAGGAAGCGGTGAGCCAGTATGAAAAAAGCGCCTGTGATCAAACTTGGAATGAACTGCATTGATGCGCTCATTCTGTAATCGGTAATTTCTTCGCAACCAGTTAACCGAATCAAATAAAATGTTCGTATGTGATGCACAATAAAATAGGTTTTGTGCTACATTTTAAATTGTTTGATTCTGATGTCTACTTCTCGACTTACTTTTTTTCTGTGACACCCTGTCTATTTACCTAATGTTTGAATAAACGTCACTTATATGTTTGTATTCCAAATGTTTTACAAAAGTTGTATTTGAACTGATTCGAAATTATTCTCTGCAATAGCTGCCCGGTGTCATTATGTATAATAACAGAATACAGAAGTTTTTAAATATCTGTGGAGCAGCTATTGTAGATAAGATTTCCTTACATTACGAAATTTGCAAACATAGAGCCATCTACTAGCTAAAGATAAATGCTGAACAAATAGTCGAAAAACTCACCTGCTTAGAAAGTTCACCATGTTTACAGAATCATATATCGTTTGCCATAAATGTCTATAAATAGTATTCAAATTCTATACACAATGAACATCCAGTTTGCTTTAATCAAAAGTTTGTTAACATACGTATGTACTATTGGGAAGAAGCATAAATATTTTCATATGAATTGGAATTGAAGAACAGGAAATTTACCTTTTAAGATTATTCTGAAATATTTGTTGGTTTTGAATAGAAGGTTTTTAACCAGTATGCTTCGACTATATTTATAAATACGTATTTATAAATACGCACGTGACCATCCCCGTGCTGCCATAACAGCTTATAGATAGCTGTTATGGAAGTAATCTTCTACACAGCAGGTGGTCTACCTGTACACATTTGAATGCAAAAGGCGGTAAAGAACACCAAACTGTGCAGCAAAATTGTCTCCTTTTTTCCATCGGCAAATACTTTCAAACATATAACAAATTCAAATTGGGCAATTCAATTAATACTTTAATTTCAGGATATTTATCTAAAGAGTTCCTACCCACGTTTTCTGGTCTTGGTATGTTGTGTCCATGAGTCACGTGCATATACGTATTTATAAATATAGTTGAAGGTAGCTGTTAACAATTTTTATGTATAAACCCACTACAAGAGACAGTACAAATGAAATTGCCTTTTTTCTACTATAGAGTTATTTTGTTCGAATATACTTGTACGTACAAGCTGTTAACCGAAAATAATATAAACAAATTGTATTGTTTTAAAGAAAAACATAAAGAAGCAATTACATGTTTTATACAAGCGTAAGAATCAAATGGATGATTTTAGTAACGTTGCGATCCGTTTGCCGGGTCTTCATCAGACTGTGCAGAGACTTGACTGATGGTTTGGTCAGCCAGCAGGTGCCAGCACTCAATAAGAAGGGAGGTCTTCGTTTCCTGCTATCGCACGCCTGGGACCCCACCTTCGCTGATTACCATCATGTTACCAAACCATCAGTCAAGTCTCTGTACAGTCTAATGAAGACTCGCCGAACTGGTCGCAACGTTACTGAAAAAAAATCGTTGGTGAGTCCAGAAATTGATTCATATATTGTCAAGGCTATTAAAGATTCTTTGATATTTAGTTGTTTCCTTAACATTGGCCCGATTGAGAGAACCGTCTTGAAAACGTAGTTATCTATTTACGCTTTAGCTAATCGGGTACAAGTTTTTTACTCGAGTAGAGCAACTTTTACGTCTAACAATCATTCGTGCTGTTCACTTTGCAAAACTCAACTAAAGCCTTCACACAGTAACACAGCCGTTATAAATACGCCTATAGCTTCAGAATTATTCATCGTATTCACAATATTTTAACATCGAAAGTTTGGGTTATTTGCGCATATTTTGTCCATTTGTCCAATGCCGTTCAATATTAGCAATACAGTAGGGATTTTAAAAAAACACCCAAAATTTAAAGTATTACTTTATAGCGATCAATGGTTATCACGCATGTAAAACCCACAATGATCTTTTCGCTGGATTCAAATCAATATAATTTACGGCAACTCTTAAATTGGGGTATTTTTCTTTGTGTCGCAAAAATGTTGCTCAAAGTGTAAAAAAGTCTATTAAGTATTTAAGGATGCTGAGTGAGCTGCTAATTCAAGATGACGCCCAAAATGGCCGCCACATATAATTGTTCTAATGCATTAAACATGCTTGTTGTCCTTCTTGGTTTCATTTAATTCTTTCGTTGTGTGTTAATCTTCAGGATCACTCACATTGCTACACGTACATTCAGAAAAGTCTTCATATTCTTTATCTATCAATAGTTCTTGGACATGCTCGGTATCATCGTTTCAACCCATTTAGGTTCCATTTGTTCTGTTGTTCATTCCATTCACTTTCAACACCGTTTCTACTCTCATAATCACTGATGTCTGCTGATTGCTATTCTCTTGCGATTAAGTTAGCTCTAAGTACATGGTGGTAGCAACGATATGTCTGGATCTTTGGAAACCTTGCGATCGAAGATATCATAATTTCGTTAACGCTCTTGTCCTTTACTCACAGAAGTGAAACATACTACTTTTCTGATGGAACATATAATCCTTCAAGGTTGCAGAAGGTGTCAATAAACTTTGGCTTTGATTCCAGAAGCTTCCAGCACATGTTTGTATCAAGCATTACCCTCTCTTCATTGTGACTGAAATGGAATTTGATATATATAGCAATATAATTTGTCTAATTTGTTAGCAACGCGCATCCAAAATTAGCGAACTCTGTTGATAGTAAGCTTTCCAAAATAAAGTGAATTAAAATAATTCATGGTACTTGAATATGTAGTAAAAATTGAAACAATAGTATCAAAGGTTCCCTTTGCCTCAGAATAAAACGATTACTAAAATATGAATCCTTAGCCCTTTACCTTTACGACTGAGATTAGTCCTTCACCTCTAAGACTGATTGCAGTATTTCCATACTATACAAATTGTAGGATTCCACTGTCGTGCGTTTTCAAACAAGTAGATTTGAAAGTTAAAATTAGAGAACTGTTAGCCTATAATATATTCTTGTTGATATTATAGTGTTTTTGTCAATCTTCGCTGCATATATAGAAGCGTTAAGTGGTAATAGTATTTTCCTAATAGCTTTCAATTGCGCATTGCGTCATAATACTTGTTAAGGCAATCGATTACGTCAAAAGTATTGGTATCTGAGACAAAAATAACTAAACATCTCAAAAAAAGTAACTAACCCCCCTTAAATAATGACCATTATTCAAAAAGGGGCTATTGTATTACAAATCTGTAAAATGCATTTGAAGCTGAATTTATTTCTGCGCATTTTGACACCTCATTTGATACGATAGCCTAGAAAACAAATAAAGACCGGTCAATTTAATGTAGTGAGGTCCAGATTTGAAAGTTGCACTTACATACAAATTTTACAATACAAAAACACTCAGATATCATTGCACAGATTTCCTTCCATTACACTGAATACAAAATCAATACAATTTACTGCAACTTTCAAATCTTGGGTTACATTGATTTAAATGTACGCTGTGACGTCAATATTTAGTCAATTGCTACAAATGAGGTGTCAAAATGTGCAGAAATAAATTCTGCTTCCAACGCATTTTTCAGATTTGTAATACAATTATCCGTTTTTGAATAAGGGTTAGTTACTTTTTTTGAGATGTTTATAATACAGTTGTTAACTTGTGCTGTGATTGATTTTCCTGCTAAGTCACTGAACTGACAACGGTCCAATGTAAGGTATTTCTTCAACACATGTTCATCCCAAAGTAACAATGCAGCAATCAAATACCTATTGTTGTATTATATCTGAAGCACTCGAAATGTTTTCCGCAAAAGTGCATTCATCAAGATAATCGCACTTGACCGTGGAGTTATTGCATTAAGCTTTCAAGCTGACGGCTAGCGAGCTAAATACAATAGCGATTATCTTGACTAATGCACTTTGCTCAGTGAATTATCCATAGCAAAGAAGTCTGAACATACATTATAACTCTATCGTTCTTGTATGTCTCCACTTCCTTTCTGTTTACTATCGGATTCATTTCAAACTTCTAAAATACACTACTTACAAAGTTACCAATCAGCTATTCCAGTTGAAATACACACAGACAAGAATAGACATGATCTTAACTATCTCCACACGGGTGTCGACTGCAGACGACAATATTCATTTTTTTTTTAATTCACAAAGTTTTAGAATTGTTTATTTTCATGACCATATATGGAATCAGCATGGAAAATGCATTAAAATGAGTACAAACAAGCCTAGTATGGTTCAGAGGTTCTTGAGATGACTGTTATTGTGAGAAAATATCTCAGAACTTGGGACTTTTTATGTTGAAGTTTATGGATAGCACGCAGAGCATTACTCTGGATATTAGCTGGGAGTATGAATTTCAAACGGGGTTACAGGCATGGTGACTCTCCGGGTGACTCCATTTGATGTATACACCTCCTATGTGAGCGATTAAGGTCATATCTTCCATTGGGGTGTATGGAATTCAACTGGAATAACCTCAGTATGTCACAGGCATTTGTGAAAAGTTTGCATATAATTGAAGACAGAGATAAAAAGGCTAGTTTGCGTCTGACGTCATCCGTCAATCAAACTCGAGTTTGTTTACAAGTGTCGTGATGATGACTGTGTTGCTGAATGCGGCGGTAAAACCGGGCGCCTTGCACCTTCAAAGACACAAACCATCTCAAAAGTTACTATTTCTTTTAAGGCACCGTGTTTACAATGCCTAAAAAGTTGCTTCTCCGATCAGCACCAGATAAATCGACATTCCTTTTTTAACCAATAAAGGGTCTTAGGGAATTTGATATTTTTTTTTATCCCTGTCTTCTATTTCAACATCTTCAATGTTGTATCCAAATGGAGACTCCATTCATATGGTCGTCGTTCTTTCAGCAGTCTGTGCTGAATATATTCTCTGGAATGAATTGCCTTTACGTATTGAAGACTTTATTCAGAGATTTTATTCATCGCAGCGCCTCTGAACAGGTCTTTTGAAATGAAAATGGTATTTTATAAATGTTTTTTTTTTCTGATTGAGTGAGTGATTGATTGGATGCACTATGTAGGAGACATATTGTGCAATTGTGTTTTTTAATTATTTTCTTTTCTTGAAAACAAAAGTTAAATTGTATATATTTGACATTATCATTATGTTACAGGCTGTACTTGTGGTACTGATAATTATATGCCTCGTTCTGCCACACCTACTACAAGTTGTTTGTTTTGCATCATCCCAGCAAATAAAGAGTGTTCATAGAACGTTTTAAAACTATTTGTAAGGTACCTTTTTTTGTAAAACTATGTCAAAACATTAATTTCAGTTCAGTTCATTTATTCTCATCTCGATTCAAACGAAAATATATTGTCTTGATAAGATATTTCAGGAAAGTGAAAAGATGTAGACGCCTTAAAGATGCAGAGTATGTGACTTGCGGGATCTATTCTTCACAAGATAGAATATTCGCTTTAATAATATTTTAATAACATTTAAATAATGGTCATCATTTTTTTACAATATTGACA
This sequence comes from Amphiura filiformis, assembly GCF_039555335.1. NCBI lineage: Eukaryota > Metazoa > Echinodermata > Ophiuroidea > Amphilepidida > Amphiuridae > Amphiura > Amphiura filiformis. The sequence goes on from NC_092645.1 coordinate 14,383,873, forward strand.
AAATGTGATTGTAAAAATATATTTGTGAAAACAAGTTTGAGTAGGAGATATCACAAAATATTTTGTAAAACGTTAAAATAACACAAGTTGCAAATTTTTTGTGGCAGTATGTTTTAAGAGGTCAAGTTAGCTCAATCGATAAGGCTTCGATGGTGCGAAAGGTTGCGGGTTCGAAGCCTTGAAGTAGGTAGTACGCTCTACAGTATGTCCACATTACCACATAAAAGTACAAAGTAAATATACCTCGGATAACGGGAGGTATGAGAACAAACATTTCAGTGCAATGCGTGTGTAAATGCTTCTTTGGCGCGCCCCGGCTGCGCGATTTGTACTTTTTGTACGTTTTTTTTTAAACACGCAGTGACGTGTGATGCAAAGCATCGACCCCCGATACCACAGATTTGGTTTGTATGTGGACAGACTGTAGTGTAAAAATTAAGTTAGCTTGAAATTCCCCTGGACAAGGAACTTATTGTTAGTTGTCACGTTGTAGCCGATACGAAACTTGGGGAACTGATCCTGACTACGAATTGTAATTATTGTTGCTACCATTATTATGAACATCTATCGACCACTCGTCTGTCAAATGAACACGTTTAATTCTGAGCTATTAAAATAAGTATTTACTTTAATGATAATTATTGGTTTTCATTTTGTTTTTGTATATTTGCAGCTACTCGATAGGATATATAGGAGACTTCAAGACCGAATAGGAAATACAAATAATGATTTTTCAAACACAGATTCACGGACATTGACAGATGTGGACCAACTAATATTTCCAGGTAAGACCTCACTAAAATGATCATATGAATCATTCTACAACTGGTCTTAAAACGATCATATGAATCATTCTACAGCTGAGCTTAAAATGATCATATCAAACACGGAGACCGGGGTTGGCTTTTTCATACCGTCCTTCACCTTGGTTCGACTATGTGTTTCATTGAATTTCAAACAGAGGATGAATGTACTAGCCTGGTCTATTTTTTGCCTCAGGTATAAAACATAATTACCAGAAATGGTGTTACCAGATTTTCAGTTTAGCTTTGTAGGATCTTAAACGTTTAATAATTATTCTAAACAAAATACTGTTTTGTGTAAAGTAATTGCATGCACTTTAAATATATATAATTAGATTTATAAAGATTAATTCGAGGTCTGTTAAATGTCAACAATTTTATTCTTTTAATAATTTACCATAACATTAATTATATCGGGAATTTCACAAACTCAAAATCATTTGATATCAGAAGGACATTCAGTTGGCAAGGAATGCAATTTGATGTGTTTGGTGTAATCTCAGGTCCCAGCAAAAACACTGTGCAAAGGTGGGTCAAAGGTGAGCCTTTAAAGAGGTGAATCCCAACAACTCGGCACGCAACTTAAGGCGAGTTGCATGGTAGGAGCCATATTTGTCCAGTTTTTACCCATTTAATTAAAAATTGCAGTGTACTTCTTAATACTATTACATTTTTATGAGTCAAGGTCTTACGGTTCCTGAGTTAAGGCTAATAATACATAAAAACGTTTTGCGCATTTTCCCCCTCCCAAAGGAAAAAATATACACATCTGGCGGAAATGGCACCCCTTGAATCAAGTCTTGGATCTAATTTATAAAACCCATACCATTCCTCTTGTGTGTCAGCTTTAAATATATGAATGTATGAGGTCATGCTCCCCTCTGACCCGCAGTATAAAAATTTTCACTTAATATCGAGCTAAAATTTATGTACGCAGTAGATGCATGCGGTAAGTCAACATCGCTCATTGCGATTTTCTAGACTAAAGTGAAGTCAATGAATGATATAGTTTCCAAATTTTGCCTGGCACAGTACTTATCACAAGTATGGCAAGTTCGTAAGACGTATTAACGACTACAAAGAACAAGCTCTAAGAACCGCATCCACTTTAGCTGCGCATGGATAACTTAACATCGATAGTATACATAATGTGAGCAATTTAACCCAACTGTGCCCATAGTAAGTCCAACTCAATCAACGGCAGTTATACGCTCTGCGCATGACAGCCACTCTGCATCTACGGCAGTTACGCTCTGCGCATGACAACCACTCCATGTACATGCAGTTACGCTCTACCCATGGTAACCACTCGTAATCAACCTCTTACCGCAACCTCGTTCAATAATATCGCCGTGATTAGATGCAAAATGTCAAGTCTATACAGTAAATAAACGTAAAATAACGAAGTGCATAGAGTCCATAAGAAACAACTAATTATCCGGTAGCTGCATGTATGATTGCATATTATACGTGTACTTAAAATTAATATGTGGTAGTCTGTATTAATTTACGCATTGTATAATAAATAAGATTTTATGTTTTACCAAAATTTGAAAAGTTCAATTCGCCATAACATAATTAAGTAAATATCTCAAAAAAAAGTAACTAACCCCCTTAAATAATGGTCATTATTCAAAAACGGGCTATTGTATTACAAATCTGTAAAATGAGTTGAAAGCAGAACTCATTTGATACGATAGCCAATAAGACACCGGTCAATTTAATGTAGTGATTTGAAAGTTGCACTTACAACAATGCAAAAACATGAGATATCATTACACAGATTTCCTTCCATTATACGGAATACAAATCAATAGAATTTACTGCAACATTCAAATCTTCGGTTACATTGATTTAAATGTACGCTGTGACGTCAACATTTAGTCAATGGCTACAAATGAGGTGTCAAAATGTGCAGAAATAAATTCTGCTTCCAACGCATTTTAAAGATTTGTAATACAATTACCCGTTTTTGAATAATGGCCATTATTTAAGGGGTTAGTTACTTTTTGAGATGTTTATGTAATAAACTACTATCATGTTGCATATCAATGGACAGCTAATTTATTTCCCTTTACAAAGACACAACATTTGAAACAATCACCTTTTTTTATGGCTGAGTGCAATACCATTTTTACTAATAACCAGCCAACCATTGTTAATGCTATTTCAGATACATGTTCCAAACACTCCAAAAAAACTGTGACCATATAATATTGTTCCTAATGATAATGTTATGGTTTCGTGTATTTTCCTGTACTTCCATAAAACATTACGACGCAACGCAGAGATTTAACATCTTATGCAATATCATTTCTATATTATTTGTTTCATGTCTTCCCATTGGAGTAGCGAAAACAATTTCTCTTTCCATAATGCATGATTGCATTCCCATATTTTGAGCAACACGGGTCTGTGTGTATGACCGACCAATTGTGAAAATTTCATTTTCAACCAAGAAAACGAATAAGGCCCACTATGCTCGTTTATCGTTTTCACTTCAAGCAAGGAAAAGGAAAAAAGCCCATTATGATCATTTTTCGTTGTAGATAACACAAGTATAAAAATACGAATAAGAGAAATTTCAACCCAGAAAAACGTAAGAAAAAAAAACGTCATACAAACGGACCAACATGATCGTCAGTAACCTTAATAGAACTAAGCAATCTAGTGATAAAAAAATTTACTTAATGACTTTAATTCATTTTAACATTACATTGTTTACTTTCAAAATCGTTGAGCTGAGTCCCACTTTCAGTCTCTGTTATGTGTCTCAATTATGAGGCAAAAGTAGGTTGTCCTATGTACACATCGTGTAGAATTTCAAATATTGACCTACTAATAATCGATTATTCACCTTGTTGTTGATTCTCTTCTATTCTTTCCGTCTATCCCCATAGGTGGTGCAAATGAATTGGATGAAACGATTCCAGCAAGACCCGCAAGAGGGAAATGCGTAGGAAGGTTTGTACCATATATGATGAACTGCTGAAAAAAGTGACATTCTTCACACAATTTTATCCTGAATTCAGTACATTTCTTAGTGGTGGCAACCTGTGGTTGGAAAATCGAACCTTGTTGCGTGTGTAATGCGGGGAGTATTTTTGAGTGGGCATACCAGAGTTCGAATGACTGACTACCCTATACACGAGGCGTTTTATGTGAGAGTAGCAAACAGGATGGAAGTTTGCTTACGGAGATTTCAACTCGCTAAAACTACTGCACTTGGTATGGAGGAAGAATGACAACATTTTTACCTTCTAGGTGTATACGTGGTGGTTTATATGAGATCCATTCCTGTTTTCTTGATTTTTGTTTCCGTTTATGCCCCACCAACTTGGTGTGAAGAAGACTTGTAAATAGACATGTTTTTGTTTCAATATTGTATTTTTGAAGAAAAAAAAAGTTTTATGTCTAAACGTTTGAGGTTTTGGATGAAGAGTTGTTGTTAATCTGTACTTTGTTACTTTTGCAGAATTCAAACGAATCATATCTGAGAGAAAACGCACATTTTCACAGTTTAAATTGATTTCAATGTATCTTCATGTATGTAATAGGGCCATTTGTGTATTTTAAACCCCTGAGGACTGTTGCATTTCTTACAGCGTTTCTGATTGGTTAATATTCATTTGACTGACCAATTAAAATACAGCATTCAAATATTTACGCTCAATCCTCTTCACCTGCACAACGGATACTTACTTTGTTGTTGATTGGCTCAATAAATCATGTATAGCCTTCTCGTAGCCAATCAGCATAATAGTATTCATGGGAATAATATTTTGTCATTTTCATTTTGATTTCGAAACAGGCTCATCAGGTTTGGTAAAAGGTGTTTTAATCGGTCAAAATAATAAGAAACTTTCTATTTTCTTGCTGATAGTTTCGTCAGTACACCACTGAATTGTGCACAGCCTGTTGTTGTAATTAAGTGAAAAGGTCAGTGTTGTACTGACGAAATTGGCAGCCAGAAAGTAGTAAGTTTCTTCAATTGGTTATGTCTGATTATAAACTCGTGAAAGTAGGATGATGTTACGATAACACGGAATGCATCAATAATCCTTCCCTTTGACACTGTCTAAAATTATTATTATGAGCCAACAGATTAAAGGGATACTTCGTGATCTACAGCCTCATTCCCCTAAAAAAAATGTTGATATTTATATATATATATATCATCACAAAGCTGGGACGACAAAATTATTGCGCGCATAAATGTTCTTGCAGATTTGGTCGTTTGACAGCAGTGCACCCGCCAGTTCGACACCCCACTAGTCCTAATCTGAAAAGCACTCCGCTAGTCTGACACGTCGCTAGTCCGACTATACAGAATGTATGCTTTCTTCAGACTAGCGCTGTGCATTTCATTTTCGGCCTGACGCACCTCAATTTTGTGCAGTCGGACTTGCGGCGTATCGGACTAGCGGAGTGCATTTATATTCGGACTAGCGGCGTATCGAACTTATTGCCATGTTTGACAAATATTACTAACGATATCGTCCATTTTGTATTTTTCGGCTGTGGCGTTGTACAAATCACGAAATATCCAATTAATACTTTAAAACTGTCACTTTCACATCATTTAAGAAATTGCGATGAAGATTTGTTTGGATTTATTTTTCAATTTAATGGTTTTTCAGTTCAAGTTAACACTTGTTGTTGCTAAATGGAAGCAGTGAAATTGATTGTGAGCATGCGCACGACAAATTGCCCTAACAATGGGCTATTCCAGTTGAAATCCGCACACCTCCATGCAAGACCGTGACTTTAATTTCTCACACAGGGGGTGTAAATTTCAAATAGAATCACCCAACCCGACTTGACATTCACACTCCCTGTGGGCGAGATTAAGGTAATGTCTTCGATAGAGGGTGATGTATTTCAACTGAAATTGCGCAATACCCAATTCTGTGATACATTCCGTGTATGTAGTGAACGAATTAAATGAAATGAAAAAGCAGACCATGGTTTATTCCAAAATCAGGTTTATAATGTTGGGTTTATCATAACTTGGATTATTCGCATGTTTTAAGGGATCTAGAATGAGCGTTTATGGCGTTTCGACAGTATTTTTTGTGGGACATGAGAGCATCTCAGACGTATCGAATTGCATTCTGAATACGAAGCATGTCTTTCTGATATCAAATAATTTTCATTTTTGAAATTCACGATATAATACAAATTTTATGACAAATTATTAAAATTTGATATTTTTCAAATTGTTGATATATAACAGTCCTCGAAATAAATTTTATAAATCTAATGATATATTCTTAAAGTGTATGCAGCTGGGAGGAAAAGCCGACGATCAATTGAACATTTTGACCTGTTATATTGAAGATATGGATTTTTTCCCAAAAAGACCTATTTTTTTTTGGTGTTTTGGGACAAAAATCCATATCTTCAATACAAAAGGTCAACATTTTCAATTGATCGTCGGCTTTTCATCCCACCTACATACACTTTAAGTATAAATCATCAGATTTATAAAGTTTATAAAGTACTGTTAAATATCAAAATATCAATTTTAATGATTTGCCATAAAATGTGTATTACATTGCGAATTTCAAAAATCAAAATTATTTGATATCAGAAGGACATTCTTCGTATTCAGAATGCAATCGATATGTCTGATGTGCTCTAATGTCCCACAATAAATACTGTCCAAACGTTCATACCACAGCCCTTAAGGTACTTACAGTTTCTTTTTAGTTCTATTTATTGTAACCTATGTGATGTGAAGCCACATTTATCGATTGAATGCTACATATTTTGTCCAAAATACTACGAGTACTTCGGCTAAACAATAAGAGTTATGTCTCAAAGCCTATGGCAGTTTCAAAAACGAATGCGTTTTTTTTTAAAGATTCTTTTGAACTCAATTTTGAGTTGTTCTACAGTGTTCAACAGTACACATTATTGAAGTAAAAATATCAATTGTTTTACCTAAATAATGCGATTATCAATTTAAGTAACATTTCTTCCAAATTTATCTCAGAATTTCATGATTTTACGACAAAAACTACCAAAAAAAAGCCCCAAAAACAAAAGGAAATAAAAAATTAATTTGCCGTTTCAGCTGACATGGACACGCTTAGAAAAACGAATGCTTTGAGACAAAACAATTGTTTACTTTAGCCTTATCAGATGCTGTTTGTAGGACTCTCTTAATTAGCCATTATTTAGCTTCTAGATTAAACCAGAATGGTATTCTATTAATTTGGTGCAAATATGTTAAAACTATTGTGTAAGCGTCATTGTCAAACAGAGCGTCTACAAGCTGTATCAAAATGATTGGTACCCATCAAGTTTCATTGATAATGGATGAGTCTGATACATCAAAATTCAACATAAGATGCAAATAATTTGTAGATTAATTGTATAAAAAGTCATAAACTATACACTCTGAACATTTTAGTATCCTGTATTGCATTTGGAAGAGGCAGCCCTTTCAATAAACATCACAATTGATGGGTGACAATCTTTTTGATATATCCTGTACGTAATGTTGCGATCTTGCAATATCATGTGAAGTAAAGAGTGATGTAAACATTGGTGGTATAGCGTTAAGTGGTGTGTGTGTGTATATGTGTGTTGTTTTTACTTACCGAGCAACATACACAAAACGTTTTACAGAAAACGTTTGAATGTCAGGTTATATAAGGGGTATACAAAGGGCATAAAACTTTTCAATAACATTCAAAAACATTTTTGAAAAGTCGCTGCATAGCACAAGTTTCTAACATAATATTATTTCAGTGTTAAAAAATATCTTGCAAAAATGTTTGTCAAAATATTTCACAATAACATTTTGACAACATTTTGTAGTGTTATTGTTTCATACCTTTATTACCAGTATTTTAAATGTTATAAAAACTTTTTGACCAAAACCAAAAACGCGTCTATAAAACGTTAATAATGTTTTCAAAAATATTCCAAATAATTGGACTTTGTCCTTTTTGCAGTACTTACATCAAGTCTTTAATAAGCTATTCACGTCTGAGTAAGCTATAATTCGACATAAATCAGAATTTGATTCAAATCTAAATTTGATGTTATAATATTGTTTTTAATATTGTGAACCCAACGCGAGTAGCGACTACAAAGCACTACCCTAGAACGGTTGGTATTTTTTTCATAGCATTCTGCAAGTATTATAAAAAGATCTAGTCTTTGAAGGTCATCTTAATTTAATAGTTCATCTCAAAGCCCATTAGTAAAATCACCCTTTTTTGCGCGTTAAATCTGCTGGATTGAGTAATATTTTTGTTGGCCACTGTTTAATTTTTTCCCAAATCCACAATACAAAAATCTCACGTCTGACATCGTCAGACTTCAAAATCTGAGGAGATGAAAAGGTTGTCAAAAAGCTCGTCGCACAGATAAAAGAAAATTGAGTAAAAAAACAAACCCTAAAAACACCCGCATTCTGCATTAGGTTTTTTAACTTGGGAAGGGCTTTGAGACGAACTATTAAATTAAGATGGCCTTAGCGGATTTATTACAGTATTCGCTGTTGTAGTCCGACGTCACTTCCTGCCGAGGTCACAACTACTTCCGTAGTGATGGATCAAGCGGTTGCATAACAACGCTATCTGTGCTGTACACGTCGATGCTCTGCTGTTTGAAAATCAAGTTTTAGCCATTTCTTATGAGTTTCACTGCCTAGTAAGCTTTTGCAAGATGTTTTCCTTCTGAAATCATGAGGTTTCAGGTCTTAAATATGACTGGTAATTTAAAAAATGTGATTTATAAATTCCACACATTGATATCGCCAATGCGGTTCTCATGAAAGCGTGATCCAGTCGCTATGGTAACGCCCCGGGGTCACCAATATGACGTCATGTCTACGATAGCGAATTGTTGATGACGAAGTAACGTGAATAAGTAATAGATTAGAATCAGAATAAGATGCGACGTGTTTGATATATGTTCGTGTTTACAAAGTTTAACCATCCCTGCGCATACATCGCATATTTGCTCCGGTATTTAGTTATTTGCCCAAGTAAGCAAAAACAGTGCTATAATGAATATTTTAAAAGAAATTAGGCCAATCAGATTTATTACTGTAACTTTTTAGATAATTTATACACAGAATTAATGTAAATGTTATGTCAAGCAAACACAAAACGTGTTGTAGAAAACGTTTAAATGTCGTTTTAAGAAGAATTTAAAAACAATTTTGAAAACTTGATGCCATAATGTTTTTTAAATGTTGATAAAATATTTGGCAAAAATGTTTGCAAAAAATGTTTTGCAATAACATTTTGAAAACATTATTGTTGCTGTTGTATTTCTAAAACATTTCGATCATGGTAATGGGCTATTCCATTTAAAATCCACACTATTCCTGTGGAAGATTTTGGAAATATATAACAGAGTGAGTATGAATTTCAAGTGGAATTAACATTTTAGGCAGTTGCATTTGAATTTCATACACCATTTGAGAAAGATTCAACTTGAATCTTTCCTTGGGGGAGATAACGAGTTTCAAATGGAGCTGTTAATGTGTTAATTACATTAGAAATTCATACTCCCCCTGTGGAAGATACTTCCAAAATCTTCCACAGGGGTTGTGTGGATTTTAAATGGAATAGTCCAATGTCAGATTGTATATACACAATACCCTGTATATCATGAGAGAACTGTGTCTGGTATCGAATGGTTCACCCATAGAAAATCCAAAAATACTGCGGTAGAAATAAATAGTGTACTAGAAATGTATAATTTGTGAATTATATCGTTTAAAAACGTGAGTTGTATTTGAATGTTATTTAAGCAAATATATATTTTGAAAAAAATTACTTATTATTAAAAGAAACTGTATTAAAATATACCATTATATTTTTTTGAATTCCTTTTTCTCCATGTCAGATGAAATATTTATCTAGATTTTGTCATGTTGATTCAGCACCAACCAATTCCAAACCTTTGACCTTATGTCACTTACTCACATATAACCTAATGTAAGGCAATATTCAAGTCAAAATGTTCGGCCCAGTGTCACTTAAGAGACACGAATAAGGTAAATTCAGTCAATATAGTTATTGAACAAGGATACTTCGTTCTTGCATACAAACCACTTATATATTCATCCCGTTTAGGTATTATTTATTTATTTATTTTATTCATCTGGCAATTAACAACAAAATTGAGACAAAACAACAAATTGGGTCTACTGAGCTGCCGGGGAACACTGAAAGCACAAAAGAGCACTGTCACCACAAGGCGCAGCGCTCCCAACTCAGCAGACCACACACATACAAATCATATAGCAAAAAATACAAAAAGGCATCAATACAAATTAATCATCATGCTCCAAATAGTGAGATTTGAGTTGAGATTTAAAAGTAGACTTGTTACAGGTGAGATATGAGTCTCTGACATCGGATGGAATTGAAGACCATAACACTGGAAAATTAACTAAAAGACAGTTTTTGTAAGCATCTGTTTTAGGAGTGATTGATTGTTTAAAAATCAAAGCTTCATGTCTCGTATTAACACACCACCTGGAAAAAAGAAAGGGATTGGCATTAGTAAGACATGAACAAGCGAATGAAACAGACAAATAAGTCCTTCTAGTTTTCAAAGTTGTGAGATTTAGAGTTCTGAGTCTGTCCTCATATGAATGATCCCCCCTACGTTGACAAAGAATTGACCTAGTAGCACGATGCTGTTTTTGTTCCAATTTATCAATATTACATTTCTTGTAAACATTCCAAACAGGCGAGCAGTAATCTAATATTGGCAAAATGAGCGACTGGTAAAGTTTGAGTAGAACATAGGAGTTCTTACTTCCCGCGACAATTCTGGTAAAACCAAGTAATTTATTGCACTTTTTGACAATGTTGTTGACGTGAGAATTCCACGAAAGATCACTGGAGACTGTTACACCCAAGAGACGAAGGTTATCAGTAGTAGCAAGACTAGTATTATTGACGTGGTAGGCAGGAACAGGTTTGTTTTTGCGCCTGCTAATGCACATGACTTGGCATTTAGATGGATTTAATTGAAGAGCGTTATTGTTTGACCACCAGTTTAATTTATCCAGATCTGATTGCAATATAGTAATATCCGTGTCATCTTTAATGATCCTAAAAATGAACGTGTCATCAGCATAAGCGTACATGGGAGACTGAAGATGAAGATGAAGATCGTTAACGTATATATTAAACAAAAGTGGGCCCAAAACAGATCCCTGAGGGACCCCAGATAATACATTGGTCCACTCAGAACTAGCACCGCGAAACATGACACGTTGTCGACGGCCAGTAAGGAAAGATGTTATCCATTGCAATAAAGGTCCGCGAATGCCGTAGGTCTTATGAAGCTTTTTAATGAGCACATGGTGTGAAATAGCGCGACAAATGCGCGGCTGTAATCCACGGATATAAGATCGATACGCGCAGTTGGATTATTACCCATTGTGTGCAACGGAATAAAACTCAGGTAATCCATACATCATAGTTTAATTCCTTAAACAAAATGGCCGATACCAAAATGAAACGATACCTATTATGGTAAATGTGGCATTTAAGACAAACGACATCTGAACCCTAACCCTAACCCCTAACTATAACCTCTAACCACTAACCATTGACCCTAATTTGCATATGGTGATGTTTCTGTCTTTAATGCCACATATATCTACCACCTAAACAATCCGCAACACACGAAAATTAAGCCAGTAACGCGTGTTCTTCCATAACATATCTAATTGAATATTCATGATATACATGTATAGCAATGATACGTTATTGTGAGGTGAACAATTAGGGAGCCAAAGAGTCTCTATTAGTTGCCGAGTAATGAGCACGTGTTGCTATTTTTATTTAATCATTTTTTAATCGGTAAGTCACGAACTGCCAAAATAATCAAGTTAAAAGGAGCTGTTGGAAACTGCCTATCCACAAAAATAAACTCTGTAGTTGAATTCAAATATGGTTAATGGCATGAGCTTTCGATCCTAGCAGGATCTCTGTCAAATGCAGATCCGGCTTTATTAAAGATCCCGCTAGGATCGTCGATCGAAACCTCAAGCCATTAGGCAAATTTGAAAATTTGCAGTTTTTATTTCATACTAACAGAGGGCGTGCTAAAAGTAAACACACGTCAACTCTTTTATACAATAGGTTGTTCATCTTTTTTCCCATGTTCATGATGACTTATCTGCTAGCTCTATTGACTAGCTCGGGAATGTGCGTGTGTGATTGGTTAAATGTGATGTAATCGACTACAGTCAATGCAGTATGCAATCAAGATACTCGGCAGGACAAAAGGTCTTAATGAGATTAGATATGAAAAAGATAAAAAAAACAAAATATCAATGCTTTTCAATAAAACCACGTTTTGTATAAGGGTGTGTCAAAATGAATTCGGGTGCTATTGTAAGGACATACTATTGTACATTTAAAATGAAGCATCTTTAATTTGTATAAAATAATTATAATATACTAATATTGTTCCAATGCTAAAGGAGTGTAAAGTAAATTATTATATTTAAACATTAATATTTAAAACATGAAATTATAAGAATGAATGTATAATCTCTTTTCTGAAAAGACGCTAAATCGTTCAGGATCAGACATACGTCTTCAATGAGAGTAATCAAAAGACATGGGCGTAGCCATGATGGGGTGGTGGGTTTTTTTTTGGGGGGGGGCTGATTTTGAAATTTTGAGGAGATGGACCTTTTAAGACATGCTCTCACAGTGGAACTTTTTGGCATTTGGTGATATTTTTGGGGGTGGGGGCGCGGGCCGTTCCACCTGTCTAAGACCCTGTCAACAGAGTTGTAACGAGTCGTGACTCTTGAGGTCAAATTCTGTGACTGATTTGAGTGACTCTTAGTGACTCGCCAGCTTGCCCAAGGTATTTGACGAGGATAAGTTGGCTTTGTGCTCGGTTGTGCACATTATTGACGGTACCGTACTTCTTGACACACCTTTACATTATACTCCGGGCACTGGATTGGTGCATATCTCGATTGACTTGAATCGACTCGAGGTAAACAATAGGCTATTAAAATGACATGACTCAAGTGGAGTGTAGGTGACTCGTACATTGTGACTATTCCATCAAGAGGTCGATCCGTCATGTAATTATTTCGTGTAAGCTAATCCTAACCCTAAGCCTAATCCTAACCCTAACCCTAACCCTAATCCTAACCCTAACCCTAACCCTAATCCTAACCCTAACCCTAATTTCGTGTATAATTACATGAAGGAGTAACCCAACAACGTTGGAGCTTGAGCGAAAAGAAAACGTTGGGTATTTTTGGAGGGTCAGTATAAGGGGATAACCCTTATAGTGACGCTCTAAAAATACCCAACAACAACAGCAACGAAACAAGTAAAGTTAGTTTTCCGTATTAACTGATAAGGACAAACATACCCAACAACAACATCCACGAAACAAATAAAGTTAGTGTTCCGTATTAATTGATAAGGATGTTGATGTAGTAGGCTAGAACATTCAAGGTAAAAACTTTGAACAATACCGCTGTCAAATTTTTGGCAAATGTTGCCATAATGTTTTATTGCCCGCCAATGTTTTTGAGAGCCAATTGAGAGCAACTAACTGATACCCTTTTTGAGGTAACTTTTGCATCCCCTTGCAAAATTCCAAAGACAAGAATTGTTTAAATGGTGAATCAAAAATGAACCAAATCCTTTGATATTTTGTTTTAAATTTTTATTTACCCTCATTCTTCATACGCATACTGACCCAATTTCGGATAACTGTCTTCCGAATTGTCATACATCGTTGTCATTTACTCAATTTGAAGATATTGTTTTGACTTTTGATACATTCAGGATTCAAAGTAAATGATGACTTTGATGTTTGAGACAAATTATTTACCTAGAGTAAAGTATAACAATACATTACTGACCGACTGGGACGCAAGGTCAACATAACCCTACCTAGACAAATACTAACAATAGACCAAACAGTATATCTCCTCAACTAAAGTATATTGTGCGATCTCTTAAATTGAATTGGTTAATTGTTCACAACTGATTGTTTTTGCCATACCGTAAAACCTCGTCTACAAGCATATAGAGTGCTTCGGATGAAAGCTACATTAATCCAGGCGCCATTATGGAGTTTGAGCAAATAAATTACGGATTCAAGCATATACAAACAAGTATTATTTTAAGACCAATCTATTGTATTTGTATATTTACGCTTGCTTGGAATTAATTTAGCTTTCATAAAAAACACCATATATGCTTGTAGACGGGGTTTTACGGTATTTGTAAACATGTGCCTACTTACACCTAATAACAATCGACTGTTTGTATTTGTACAATTTTGAATTTAATGTCGTAATTACGACATTAAGTCTCTCATACTAAGAGCTCCACGGTAAATGGCCAAGATAAAGCACTTGGGCTTTCTTTCTTTTACCTCAATATTTCGGTTCAAAATGTACAGAACACCTACTGACAGTAATAACTAGTATTATTGTTATATCACACAAAACCAAAATAAAATTTGATGAAAATCATACATTATGGGTTTAAGTGTAATCACTTGTTTCAGGCTGTTGTTGTTGTTTTGATTTTGTTTTTGTTTTTGTTATTTTGTGATTTGTTTTTCGATTTTAGGAATAATAAATCCGTTAATATACAGTAAATGTTACCAATGTTTTGTCCTATAAAATGTAAAGTGTTTTTTGCATCTGCTATTTCAATATTCATCTGACTTTTTTTGCCTTTTTGTGTGGACTCCTAGAGATAAAATAAATGTTATTAATGTAAACATGGATCACCTAAAAGCTCTATTGAAATGTCTGATAACCTGTGTGTTACATTGAGTGCACTGACTGGGCTGCATCTTGAAAGAAAGCAAATGAATACATAATGTTTACATCAATAGAAGGATACAGTTACTACCACCTGAATAGAAAGTAAAAATAATATAACAGGAAACGAAAATGTTCTTTACATTCATAAAATAAATTTATATTAAAGTTTACCAACACCAATAATCAATTTAACTTGATTTACACGCAGTTGTTATGGCAACGTAGATGTAATTTTCCACCAATATTAAATAAGTTGAAATAATTTCTCTCGCATATCACTCAAACAATTTACTGTGGTGTAAGAGTTGCCTAGGGTATGTGAGCCAATGGAGACAAAAGGGTATTTTGTAATATTATTTTTTAAGGTCAAAGTTCAAATGTAATACGTGACAGATTATACCTTTAAATAATTACAGTAAATTATTATTATTCGCTGGTTTCTTTTTACGTATATGAGTGGTGATGTGTGATGAATTATCGAGGATATTACGTATAAAAAAGAGAGAATACTTTGCAGTTTGCTTATTGTGTTATTTTCATTATTGATACATGTATTCAATAGTCTTGAAAAATAAAACTAGTTTATTATTTGTTGTATGTATATGGTAAAAAATACGTCTCAGAGCTGTCTCGCGCGTTTATTTTTTTCGGTGGATATTTGTCTCCGAAAAATTGACCAATTTAATTTGTTTCACAATTTCAATTATTAAATTTTAATATCGGTCAAAATATGTATTATTGTGTGATTATCACTTTAATTATAAATATTTCATTACGCGTATAAAAGAATAGAAGTTTTGACATTTATGAGCATATTTGTTTTGACTGAGTTTGAGTCTAGGGAAAAAGATGTAACAGCATTCCGCACTATGTTTTTGCCTTGTGGTTTATTTAATTGTGTGAATCACTTTTAATCTTTCATAGTTTCATAGTAGCGTCAATATTCCAGTAAGTTTCTGTTCATTGATGACATATCTTGACTTACATATTCCTCAAAGAACTAAAATAATATTAGCCAGAGATGAATACACTTCTGTATAATTGTGGCTTTTAAATAAAGTAAATTGCTCGCTAACATATAAGTTAAGGTAAATTGTGTAATTAATGGTTAACTCAACACCATGGAGTTATTTTTAGAACTAAGTAAGTTATTATGATAAATGTAACTATAACTTCGGATATACGGGTAAATCAATAGAAATAAGCATTATACAATATATATATTACATATATATAAGCATATATTTGTATGTATATATAAAGAGAGAAATACGTAAGAATGGAGACCTATCGTGTGTTGTGAATAATTTATTATAAATATTATAATATTGCTGGTTCCTAATCTAAAAGACGAATTAAATACGAATAAAAATAATAAATAAAAAGAATTAAATTAAGGTAATTCATTAAAACAAAATGAAATGAAATATAATAAAATGAAATAAAATAAAATAAAACGAAACAAAATTAAATTAAATTAAATTAAATTAAATTAAATTAAATTAAATTAAATTAAATTAAATTAAATTAAATTAATTCAAATTGAACTAAATTAGGTTTAATTTGTTTGAACTAAATCAAATAAATGAATAAATTAATATAATAGATAGATAAATAAATAAATAAATAAATAAATAAATAAATAAATAAATAAATAAATAAATACATAAATAAATATAACAAGTATTGTTTTTCAGGTGACTAACTTTGGAATTAATAAATAATATATAAAAAAAAAAAAAAAAAAAATAAATAAATAAATAAATAAATAAATAAATAAATAAATAAATAAATAAATAAATAAATAAATAAATAAATAAATAATATTATCATTATTATAAAAGCACGAGTCGGCTACCAAAAGTGAATAGTGTACCTAAGTTAATTAAAAGATATTGATGGATTAAACCTAACATATGAGTACAATTAATTCTGAAATTGATCTGCAATTAGTAAACTGAGTTCGCTATTCCATTCCTTTAGTAAGTTACTTCGCCATGATTTCTTCATGTCGGTTTTTTGTGCGTGTGGTAATGCTAACATGTTTTAATCAGCGAATAATGTGTGTGAGTTATCATCATCGCCGTTTCGCTTTCAGAACAGATAATAAAATGATCATTGTGATTGGCCCTATTTGTCATTGACCGATTTTTTTAACGTAACAAGAACAACTAAATGAATGGGTATTATTTCATTTACTGGCACGTGCCTAATGTTGTCTTACACTATGGTTAAACGTCTGCTCCAACCATATGCTTCAACGAATTCATCATTTCAAGTCAAGTAATCTTGGGCTATTCCAGTTGAAATCCAAACAACTCTTACGGAAGTCATAATCTCCCATTGTGTGGCGTAGGTTTCGGATGGAGTCACCCAAACCCATTTTGAAATTCACACTACTTGTCTGGAAGATTAAGGTCATATCTTAAACGAGGGTGTATGGATTTCAAATGAAATAGCCCATTGAGATATTGGTATTGTTTGTCATTAAGTTTTCACTTAAACTGAATTGTGCGTTCGTTTTGGAATCTCTGCCTTATACTTACGTATGTGTTTCAACAATGGACATTATTTAATCCATGTACATGTTAATTCTTTCCATATTAGTTTTTGTGTTATGTATGATATGTAGAAACAATAGCAAATAAACCATGACATTTTAGTAACAGTTGTTATAAATATTGTTATTTCATTCACTGATGTCCAGAAATGTCTATATTTATGTATGCACATACCCCAGACTCTCTCAAGAACAACTTCACACTGCGGTGTGCCGGTGCGATGAAAAACACCGTTTTTCGATTTGGGATTTTACTTAGGTACATACTACTACTATGCTGTAATATCAGTAAGATTGGAACATGTTTCACCAAGGCAGTAGAGTTTCACAAAATCCTTACTTATTTGTTATTTATTACTTTTTTAACTCTATGTAGAGATTTCGGTAAGAACATCCTGTGAAAAGTAGGCATTCAGATGACAACATTTGTTAATAGTTTGTTTCAGAACATCAGCAGGAAGCAAAAAGGTCTAAACATGGCTAAATTTATTTTTCGCTACAGGTATGTAGGTAAATATCCATGGTATTAGAGTTCCTAAATTAATGGGTAGGGGTATTATTATGAAGTAAATTTATTTCCCCAGTTTTACTCCGTTAATTGCCATAGTTTTTTGCTTTGTTTTTTGTTTTGTTTTTTTGTGGACGGAATCTGCCTAAACCGCACGGACTAAATATTAATTGGGGTGTGTCGGAAGATGGTGTAAAATAATTGTTTGATAGAAAATGTGCTTTCCATAAGTTTACATATAGTGCTCATAATGTAGCGAATTTGCCTAAAATGGCGGATTTAGGGATCCTGAATTTGAGCTTTGTGGGGGACACAATTATTACGGACTTGATGCAACAAACTTCGTCAGCAATTTGCATTCATCACAGCTGAAATACACTTGCACCAATTTTTGAGCATGCGAGGAGCCTTAAATATGGCTCTTAAAAATAGTACGCACTCAGAAAATTTGAATGACCCCCTCGCGCCAAATTTTATAAACTTACTGTACATAAATAGAAGCAGCGTGACTTCATTGGACAACTAGGAATCCGCGGAGTTGTTTTTGTACCGCACGTTTATAACATTTGACCCCATGGGGTCATTCAAACTTTCTGAGCATATACCACTTTTAAGAGCCATATTTTAGGCTCCTCCGATGTTCAAAAAATTGGGACATTGCAAGTGTAGTTCACCTCAAACCCGTACCCCTGTAAATTTGATAATAACAGAACAGTGTTGCATAAAGTCCGAAATTGTGTCTCCCACAAAGCTCAAATTCAGCCTCCCTAAATCCGCCATTTCAGGCAAATTTACTACATTATGAACACCATATACACTGAAAGAAAGCACATTTTCTATCAAACAATTATTTTACATCATCTCCCGACACACCCCAATTATAATTTAGCCCGTGCGGTTTATGCAGATTCCGTACAGATTCCATGCTCAAGTCATCGGAAGTAGTAACAATGGGCTATTGCAGTTGGAACCCATACACCCCTGACATGACCATAATCTCTCACACAGGGAGAATCACCTATTCAGGTAACCACAACGTGTGGGAGATAAGGTTCGTGTCTTCCATAGGTATAATGGATTTTAACTGGAATAGCTCAACGCATTGGAATAGGTGTTTGTTATTTAAGTTGATCAAAAGTAATATTAGATTTGACCTAGATGCATCCCATTCATTTCATTTTCAAATGTAATGAAATGCTAAATTTAGAACTTCACTGATTACTCTCAGAAAAGCTATCTTGGACAATATTAAATCAAATGAATGCCATTCAAATTAAATTAAAAATAGAATAAAAAAAACTACCATGCAACTACCATACTACGGTAGGCATATAATATAGAATATAATATAACTGGGGGTAAAATGTATTGCATACAAACTAAGACAAATCTTTTAAAAGCATTTTTTGATTAAATATTTGTCTCAAAATGATTAGCACTTTGAAGTCTTAAAAGACTTCAAACTATAGCCATATGAACAATACGTGACAAAAGCCCTGAAGAGTATACACCCAATATACATGATATAGGTTAATCACACGACACGAAACCCTGAAGGCGACGCTATATTTTCGGTGGAAATTTAAATTTGTGGCGGGAAATAATCCTACCAAAATGTTTTAGTAATCTTTTTCAACAGCTAAATATCATAGTCATGATAGCTTTGGTAGCTTAGATTCATGAGTTTCATAGAATTATTCCAGATAGTTGTCGATCTGTTAAATAGTTTAGAATAGTTTATTCTATAAACTGATTATTTGTGTGAAAATTGAGGGCGCTATTTACATATACCTTAAATTTAATTTAGCCAAATAAGTTCTTCCTTACATTTCATGGTAAAAAGTTTTTTTGAACATTTCCGTGTAATTTTTTACTCATTTTTTGATGTTTTAATGCCATTATACCAGTGTTTGCCCTTTTTAAAAATGAAAACACGATTTAAGATAAATAGCGCCTTTTTTTCAGTGTTTTTTTTTCTAAAAAATGACGTAGTTTTACATGCCATCAAACAACCTTGGGGGAATTCAGATCCTAATTTTCATTTAATATTCTTTCACGAATTTTCTACATAGAAAGTTTTTGGCCCTATCAATACATACTGTCCGGTGCCACTCCGCATCTGCTGAGAGCCACAATATTCAGTGGCGTAGATTTCTTTTTGACATTGGGGGGATGAGGTTTGGAAAAATGCTTGAAGTATAGTGAATCCAGCACCTTTTTGCCCCAGAATAGGTGTATGGAACAAATTGTTGGATTCTATAAACATTATGAGACATACTTAAGTGTGCATTATTTTCGTTTCGTTATTTCATATCATATCAGGTTTATTTTATCATTTTATACGCGTAAAATGTCCAGATTAGCCATTGGGCTTTTCTGTATTGGACCATGTGTACAGGAACGCAGTCGAGATCCCATTACTGCGCATGGATTCGTAATTTCTTATTCTTATAGGATTAGCAGGATGCATCATCTTATCTTGATGGTCAGGTGATCTGTTATGGTATTTTATGCTTTGTCGTCATCGCCCTACATAGGTAACCTGTTTGCTGTCTCACACCCCCAATATAACCCGCTTTTTATTACTTGCAAGAGAATTCTGTTCTGTTGCTGTCATAATGTTTCATTCATCTTGATATAAGTACAGCAGGGTACAAGCATTTGTTCATTATACGGAGCATAGTATACGCCAGATCAAACATTAAGTTAACCGCTAAATGGATGCAAAGCGGGTTATCTTGTCACATAACGTAAATGGCTTACATTATTATTTTCTTGAAAGTTATTCAAATGCAAAGGGCACGTCGGCACTTAAGACCCTACTTACATATGCTCACAAATTTGCACACTATTCCCACCGGAAGAAAAGGGATGTTTATGTATTCCTGATACTGATTATTTAACTGATCACGATCATTTTACTAATTCAAAATTATTCTGAAGTAACAAAGTAAGTTTCGTCTCCTTTCAACGGTCGTTTAAACATTTGTATAATGAAGTTCTACGTTATGATTTTTTATTTGAGGATAAAAGTTGCATTTGTTGCGAATGTATACGGCAAGAGAAATTGGCGGGAAAAGGGTTATAGTTTGATCAGCTCATAATCGACGGGCCTTATAACATCGCGGATTAATATCGATTTATTTTATTTGCAGAATTGTCTTGTGACATCTCACCAGAAGTATTACAATTTTCTTTAACACGCAAAATATAGTTCAGACAGAAGAACTATAATCACTCTTAACGTGGGCCTACTTTTCGGCGTAGCGGTAAAAAGCCTAATAATTCCCGCCAATTACGAGCTGAACAAAGTAGAGTTTCTGCACACTTTTTATGCCTATAGGCCTGATAGTATTTCATACATCATTAATCCTAATATATATTTGCCAATAACAAGCGTGTCTTACAAAATACAGTTTTAATCTTGATAGACGCGCTATTTACACATCCTTAATGTTATGCCGGTAAATAGATGACATAATGTACGTCCGCTACTTTGGATATGCGATAACTTAAAGAAACCTCTCCTTTATTTTAGGACCTTGTTGTTTGATATTCACATTCGATTGCAAATAATGAATAAAATTTCATGATGTACATAATACTACACAATTCGTGACTTTCATATAGAATTGCTGACTTTTATATAGACGCATAAGAGTGTCATTTCCTCCTTTAACCCCAGATAAGGGGCGTAAAGCTAACGCTACCTAAACCCCAGACAAGGTACCTTATATCCAGACCCGGCATCTACATGGTATCTCAGATAAGGTAGTACCTTATCTACAGTTTTAACATTGTAGCCTGATAAATGGGCAAGAAAATAAAATAAAACAATTAAATAATATAAGATTACAAAAAGATAAAATTGATTCTTCTTATCGTGACCACACACGATATTGTGTAAAGCCGGACACAACTCTTAGCTATATCATTGTTCTCTGCGATATATCCTCCATGATTTGTGGTTCATTTTCACATACGCACTTACGCAGGTCACCTCTCCTGTGTTTAGATAACCCTTTTAACACTTTTTGAGAGTCACTTTACATTAGTCAGTACCAGCTCTCGGTATGTTAAGGCATTTCCATTCAGTATAGTTTGAGTCGACACCTTTCTCGAGCTGAAAAAAAGTAGAGTTTCTGCACACTTTTTATGCCTATAGGCCTGATAGTATTTCATACATCATTAATCCTAATATTTGCCAATAACAAGCGTGTCTTATAAAATACAATTTTAATCTTGATAGACGCAGAATTTACACATCCTTAATGTTATGCCGGTAAATAGATGACATAATGTACGTCCGCTACTTTGGATGTGCAATAACTTAAAGAAACCTCTCCTTTATTTTAGGACCTTGTTGTTTGATATTTACATTCGATTGTAAATAATGAATAAGGGTGATAAAATGTATATTACGATGAATATAATACTGCACAATTCATAACTTTCATATAGAATTGCAGACTTTTATATAGAAGCATGAGAGTGTCATTTCCTCCTTTAACCCCAGATAAGGGGCGTAAAGCTAATGCTACCTAAACCCCAGACAAGGTGCCTCATATCCAGATAAGGTATGTACATGGTATCTCAGATAAGGTACCTTATCTACAGTTTTAACATTGTTGCCTGATAAATGGGCAAAAAACTAAATAATATAAAATTACAATAAATAAGATAAAATTGATTCTTCTTATGGTGACCGCACACGATATTGTGTAAAGCCGGACACAACTCTTAGCTATATCATTGTTCTCTGCGATATATCCTCCATGATTTGTGGTTCATTTCCACATACGCACTTACGCAGGTCACCTCTCCTGTATTTAGATAACCCTTTTAACACTTTTTGAGAGTCACTTTACATTAGTCAGTACCAGCTCTCGGTATGTTAAGGCATTTCCATTCAGTATAGTTTGAGTCGACACCAGGGAAAGTTCTTCTTTGGCACTGATGGACATGGATGTTGTTGTTTCCTTAAGGCAGCTCTGGTACATTCAGCTGGTGCACTCTGTTCAACTTAGTTGATGAAGCTTTTTCCTAGAATTCAGCCTATTTTTCTTCAGGTTCATGGCCGAATAGGGAATCTGTGGTCTGACGATGACGTTCTCTGCTATCGATGTGGTCTTGAAATCTGCAATGATAAGACGGCAGGTGGAGTTGATGGCTGGATCAATCTTCTTAGCAAGGGCTGATCTTTATTAAACTGGGTACTCATACGCTGCTAAAAGGCTAAAGCAATCGTAGAGTGTTTGGGCTTGTACCTAATTTTGTTCCAGTAAGTTTGCTGACAAAGTTGCTTCTTATACAGACTTTAGCTTTTGTCCTTTCAACGTCGGTCTTAAAGGCCAGGCATCGATCTGGGGTGACACCTAAATTATATTAGGTAATCACAAGGGAACTACCAGACCAGGTGATAAAATTGATAATGGCAACAGACAAATCGTTTTGACAAAACTTCACATAAAGAAATAACGTGGGGTGAAATATTGTCAAAAACACTGAAAAAGATTCTATTTTGCCGGCGAATCTTGTGATGGGTCTTGTTTGCTCATAGACATGATAGATATTCATTGACCATCCCTTTAAAAAAAATTTATAAAATAGTAAAAATTAGGCTTTTCAATTAAAAAGTATGAAGGTAGCCGGTTTCAGCTTCTATAGGGTCCACAACTTATAAGTTCCCCCTAATCATGCTAATACTTTTTAAAATAAGTCCAAAATATTTTACGAAATGTAAAAATGTAAAAAGGTATGTATAGCTCTATTTGTTTTACATATGTGGACCAATTTATAGCGTCACACATCATTGCGTACAGTCACAGTGGTTAATTGTGTAAGAAAAGAGGCCGTTTTAAAAGTTGCACCTGGGTTCATAGCAGTCACCTACATCTATGGACTTCTATGGACTCAGATGCAACTTTTAACACTTTTTAAAACGGTCTCTTTTTTACATAATGAACCAATGTGACTGAACGCAATGACGTGTGACGCTGTAATTTGGTCCATATGTGTAAAACAAATAAGGCTACCCATACCTTTTTACACGTATGTATTTCGTCAAATATTTTCCGATATCTTTTGAAAAGTATTTTGAGGAGAACTTGTAAATTGTGGACCTTATATTTAAATTAAACGTTCAATTACAGTCTCTTGATGGTCTCCTTAAAAAATGTCAGCCCAAAGATCCTCACGTATGAGGTAATCTTAATTTTGAAGCTAAAAACTGTGTTCAAATGTAATAAAAGTTTTGGTGCACTTCTTTTGTACTTCAAGTAAGCTGAATATAATACATAATATGTATGACTACTTCCATGGTGTCTGTATTTGAATTTTGTGTCTTGTTAAGTTGTAATAATGCATAATCACAAGTTATGTAAATAGTTTAAGAGACAGCAAAAAAGACACGAATTATATTACAGAGGAGCCAAATTTATATTACAACATAACACTCCTCAGCCCGTTTTAAAAAACTTAACGATATCGCTAGATCATCAATATTCATTAAGAAATAATCATTTTAAAGACTTACACAAAGAAATACACAAACTTATTGATAAATATTTGTGTAAACACGATTTCAGCATGTTATCTACACGATATTGCCAAGGCAAGGAAAGTTGATAGACATCATGATAATAATATATGCTATTAATTTTTATACTAATGCTAAAAGCACGTGTCGTAGGGCCCTGTAAGATGCGAACTTGAATTATATAAGTAAGAGTGAGCAATGTTTTCAACGCTCCTCTCCATGCCGGTATTAAAAGTGTTCATTGTTACCTGTTGACAATAATAGACGGGCACAAAAGCATCAAAATTAAGCCTGACATTCATTTTATGAAATATTCGCAGTAGGAATAGTGATGTAAACAGGATTAATTACCACAGCAATGGATTTACATTATTTGTAAATGTATAGCCCTGCACTAGCCGTTCCTCTCCATCGCACATAGATTATCAAAGAACAGGTATCAGGTACCTGAATTGTAATTTTGTAGAATTTTCCCAGCATATGATGATCACTCACACCTGTAAGAATAATGTCTGTAAAAATGACGGGTATGCTGGTCAATCTATCATTGCAGGCGATACTACATTCTGCTTATAGTGCTGGCAATAATTCAAAACTAGTGTAACTCATTGCTATGGTAATTAATCCTGATCACTATTTCTAGGGCGAAGTATGTTTTGTCGGATATTGATATCTACTAAGTCTACGAAATGGCATGCCTAAAGGTATGAATGCATTAAAACAAACCAAGATTTCTGATAAAAATCAGCATACAGGGCATAGTATAGGCCTACATATTACATCCCGTATACACGGGGTGTCTCCATAAGGTGACCCCCTTTTTTCTGACATACTTTTTTGACATGCCTTTTTTACCTGTATAACAAGAAATATATATCTCAATTACTGAACTCTTATATATTTTTGTGTATGAAATAACACCCGAGTATTTTAGGCTCGTTCATATCCGCGTTTTTACCAATGATTACCGGATTGAATTAGGCTGGGGCGTTGCGCGATACGATATCTCGGTGCTCCTAATTCCTAAAATTTTTATCGGAAAGGATTTCAGCATACCAAAGCCTGGGATACCGACCAACCAACCGACGGCATAGACGAATTTTTGTTCGAAACTTTCACCATACCTGCATACACTTAAGGGGCTGTGCAATAATTATGAGCCCTGTAATCCTATAATTTTTTTTTATGGGGGGTAAGAAATGTTTGGCGGGGCACGTACCTCTAATCGATCCCAAATCTTTTTGCGCGGTAATATTTCACTGCACGGATTTATTAGTAATATTTCTGTGATGGAGCCTGATCATCTATCATCGTCTATTTCATCTTACTTGGGGTACTTAAAAGCCTGAAGATCTTGATTGGCTGACTTTGTGATGAGATTCCTTTGATGGTCTCAGCTCTTAATTCAAGATCCGGAAAATGATCCAACAGATTCCGGTATACCCAAGGGAAACCCCTGGACTACAACATTCTCAGTCCAAGTCCTGAAGACTATGTTTTTACTATCCTAGCTGCTATGCTAGAGTTTTCCAAATGGTCTTCTACGTTGACCATAAGCTCCTCTCTCGCAGATCACCTGAGCAAGCTATCTGCTCCATTTGACAGTCAGATGACACAATATGTTAGTCGAGCAAAATACCACGGTTTAATGATGGAGATATTAAACGGACAACCAACAGTGGCGTAGATTTTATTTTTTTGACATTGGGGGATGAGGTTGGGAAAAAAAAATTCTTGAAGTATAGTGAATCCAGCACCTTTTGGCGACTGAATAAGTTGATGATACAAATGCGCGCGAAGCGCGTGAAAATTTTGCTATTTTGAAGATAAACTGATGAAATATGGTGCAAAAGTGGAATAAATGCACTTTTGGGGCTAAAATGACCAAATATGAGGTTAATTTGGTCAGAAACCCACTTTCAGGCGTCAACATTGGGGGGCCCGGGGGATGATTGTATGGACCACCCCCTGGCAAAATATTGGGGGGATTTATCCTCGAAAATCGAGTTTCTAGTTCTAAATGGCATCAAATTTCTTTGTTTTTTCAAAATAAGTAACAAAATCAGTGATAAATGAAAGTTGCTGTTCAAATTGAACTTGTAAGGGTTTTTGGGTGACAGATCAAATGGAAAAATAGGGGGTCTTCGTGTGACAGAGCATGTGTTTGTAAAAACATATGGGGTCTTTTGGTGACGCTGAAAAGGGGGGTCTTAACAGCCCTACATACGCGTCACCTCCAAAGTGGGAGTGCCCCTCGGGGGGGGGGGGTCAAACTAAGACATGAGGCCCGGTGGGTTTCAGTTGCAGCTGCAGTTATTTACGGCAGAAATATTTCTAACTTTGCACCCTCTTCCCTTCTACAGGGTATATCAAAACGATTGGTACCGGGCTATGTAACATTTTCAAAAATATATCAAAAATATAAAATTCCTAATTAATATAGTTTTTGTAATATAGATACAAAGGGGCATATGTTAACTTGATCCAATAATCTGAATATAATAGGTTCATGCATCTGGGAGCTATTGTCATTTAAACGAAGATCGACGTAATCATGGTAATCACTGCTTGACCTATTGCATACATGCTCAATATCTCACCTCAGTCTACATAACATAAAATTGCTTTACACATGCTTTTAGAAAGATGGTTCCTGAAGTCCCTGCCTTACGACGCTGGCAGTGTGAGGTGAAGCCCTATCTTGAATGAACATAACACCTGGGATGGATCCATTCTGTAACTGCCCATATCAAATTTTGAAACATTCAAGTTATAGCATGTTTGCATGGGATACTCCGTGCTCTTGGAAAATGTCTTCTAAATCTTCTCTGTACTTCTCCATAGCTTCGTGTAAACCAGTAATTCTTTACTATGAAGTGTGGAATACATGTACTGTGGAGCCATTCCAACACCTTTTACCAGGTCTAACCTAACAAACACTGTCTACCATGTCTACAGTCTATAGCCATTTTGCCACACCATCTACTTAGTAATCTTAAACATATTATACTACAATTTAAATTACCGCCCTAGAAGGTGTGGATACACAAACTTTCACCCACCTAAATTATTCAAGCCAATAATATTACTCTCAACCAAAACATATTGATTAGAACATTTACATATATTATGAATGAAGAAATGGGCAAGGAAAAAAACTTAAACATTTCCATGATTTTCAACATATCATTCTCACAAGGTATTTGAAGTAAAATAGAGCTTTGAAAATGGTGCGCTACTGATCCAGCGTTACGATGAAAAGTGTAAAAACACCTACATTCCTTTAGAATTATGTAACTTCTGAACAAAATATTCTATCTTTATGATCTTAAATTCTTAGAGAAGATAAAACTACTATTATTTCAAATATTTAAACTGGTACAAACAATAGTATAAAAAATCGGCAACAATGAGAAGTCGCCGGTACCAATCATTTTGATACATCCTGTATGGCAAGAGTTACGGGAGATATTCATCATTCTACCCCGGTATCCAAAGATTTAACATCTGAATATCAAATCGTGCATAGCATGTACACGTGTATTGATCCCGGGTATTGATTAATAGTTTCCCTGCCGTACAATATAATTATTTCCCAAGCAATGTCGCTGTGGGCTGTCAAGTCTATTGAACAGTACTGAATATTCGTTGGATGTGAGAAATCGGGGTGAGAAATGTACTAATACGTCGCAAGAAAAAACACACCGGTAAGGGTCTCCATCGACATGATCGACTCATACCAAAAACAAACCCACCACTAAATCCACAAGTTACAATCAATTGATGCTTGAAAAGTTCGATACGTACAGGGTGTCCCTGAAAGAATTGTACCGTCGGGAACTCAATTTTTTGGATATTTCAAGGCACAAATCAAACGTAACTAAACAATGGACGTGGTTTAGGAATAAAGGCCTGCCAGCTATCGCATACTTTTTGAATTGACAATTGACCGCTCCGATATTGAAATAATAGAATTTTCAATTTCAATTAGTTCCACAGAGTCAATTATCCATCAATGACAATAGACGCCTCATGCGCTGATGATGCGCGGTGATTAGTACTCTGAACATGCTGAGATAATCGATTGATATTTGAATCCGTGGAAAGGCTTGAAAATTAGGGAGTTTTGTACAATTCCTATATTTCAAGAACCGTGTGGTCAATTGTCAAAATTCAAAAGTATATGTTAACTGATTTTTACCCAACTACGCCAATTGTTTAGTTATGTAATGGTTTAACTATTAAGAATCTGATACAGTTCTTTCAGGGACACCCTGTAGGGGTACAGGTTGACAGAATTTAAGGACACCTTCTCAGTCTTAGCGGAGCATATAAAACGTAAAACGTTCAAGGTCAAACTAAGACATCAGGCGTATTTTTTACGGCACCCTCTCCCCTTTTATGGCAAGAGAAACACAATACTTTGCCAACACGATTTAAAATTTAAAGCACTGATAGAGTTGAAATACAATTTTATAAAATAATCCTTTATTACAAAGGCATTTCTCGGAAAAGCGGAAAACCATAGGAATACATGCGAATTCATGTAATGTAATATTCTCGAATGTTAAATTAAGTTACGTGTTTGTAGAAATTGCCTTTTTAAATTGATTGATACTCAGCAAACATACATGTAACATTACATAGTCGAAAGGGGCGTAAATAAACAACAAAAAGCGCATTCTATATTATCGTACACAGAAAAAACAATATGTAAAAAAAAATGTATTCTCTTGTTTGGTAAAAATAACATAATATTAGGTAAAAAAAGTGAACATAACTTCTGTGTAAATTTTAAACTACACGTTTGTTATGTAATCCTCACATTTTGCAAACGTTCAGCGTTTTTTACACATTGTTATGTTCAAAATTACAATTTTTGAAGTAAAAATAAAAATACCGAAAAGTTATGTAAACTCGGTACATGTGCTTTGCATAGTTACTATGTAGTTTTTCGTGGCAACAGCGCAAAACGAAACGATGGCGGATGACACGGTGGAAGACATTCTCGAGCGATGGGGCTGTCCAAATATATTGAGAAGTTTGAAGGTGAGTATATAGCTGCATTTTTGTTTGTATCTTGTGTTTTGTCATGTTCTTTTTAAATGCAGAGCGATATTTCAATTTTTGGTGCCGGGTGTATGCGCTGCCGTTGTATATCTGCACACGCACATGATGTACACATGTAAGCTTATCGATGCATCACACACATGACACACGAACTATACGAAGAAAACAAGTCTTGATTTAGTCATGTTTAATAGTGCTTCGGTTCCTTGAAGCTATGGTCTGTAGTGTAAGGCACCCAATTTCCACTGCTCCAATAGTGAATCACTATGCTAATAATGACAATGGTTATAAATATTGCTTCCATAAAAACAATAACTTGTTTTCTTTTCGTTTTTTCATTTTACAGGAATGCACGGATTTGGAGCATTGTGTTGCCAACACCCAAGGTGAATCTCAACCGTACGTTTTTGTTCTCGGTGGTTCCATAGCAAACCCCAAGCAAGTTTTCACAATTGTGGAAAAGACAATTTTGCCTCAAAATTCACTCTTAAAGGCTGTTGACATCTGCTTGAAACTAGTGTATGTCTCTGACAATTCTTGGAGAATGTTGTCTGTACCAACATTGAACAACTGATAAAATTAGCCTAGATTGTAAAGACAGTTATTATCTAATACTAAATCAAAACACACAGGATATCTGTGAACATTATTTTTTTTAATGAACGCTCTGGTGCCTGGCAATTCCTGGAGAATGCTGTCTACGAGTTCAAAGTAGTAGTGAGAAGTGAAATAAAACCTTGAATGAGTTCTTGTTTACACGTTGGTTTATGTTGTGTCAATGTTCTTCTTTTTAAAGCCTCATTTACAAAGAATTTAATTAAAATTATTTTACATAATTTCTTTGTAAATAATTTTACATAATAGTAATGATGTTCTATTTTTACATCAAATTGTGTAAATAATTTACTTAAAAGCTATGTAAATTGAATACTTATTTATTATGTAAAATTTACATAAATAATTGGTAAAATTTTACATAACAAGTGTTATGTAAACTTTTACATAATAGTTATGGTGTTCTATTTTTACATCGGAATTGTGTAAATAATTTACACAAAAGCTATGTAAATTGAATACTTATTAATTATGTAAAATTTTACATAAATAATTGGTATAATTTTACATAACAAGTGTTATGTAAACTTTTACCTAATAGTTATGGTGTTCTATTTTTACATCGATTTTGTGTAATATTTTACACAGGTTGTGTAAACTGTTTTCTCAGTGTAAGGATCCAGTTTGGGTATTTAGGGATAGTTCCGACTGAAACATAAAAACACATTTTGTCAAAATTTTATACGACGCTATTGTTGTGTATAGCGCGGCATAAAGCTTCAATAACAATAATGATAAATCTATAAGACATCAACAAAATATTAGTTGTTGCATTGCATTAATAAGAAAGGATACACAAAGGATATTAAAGGACTAATAGTGTTAGACGTGTGTACATTTTTGTACCGGTAATTTGTGATATATCTCATGCATTATATGGCGATCATCAATCTACTGACTAATGGATGATGTAAAAAAATGTGTTGAGTGGTGTCAGGTGTTCCTTCTCTTTTGCAACTGTGGCATGGGCCTTCATTTCTGTTTAGGGTCTTGGTACGTCGTCAGATCACGTTTCACGGGCTAACCATTTGGGTGGAACAAGAAAAAAAGTCTAGAGAGGAAGCCATGAAAATAAGAAGACGGGACACCAATTACGACCCTAAACAGAGAAGAGGGCATATACCTCTTAAGTCATGTTTACGATCCACTACTGATGCCTGCAAAAGAAACAACGGAAACCACTCAAACTTGTTTGCCGTGAAAGTGGATCAGATGACCATATCATGATCCACTTCAGTTTTGTCAAACAAAATTTCCCAAAAGTAGATGAAATGTGTACTTGTTTTACGATCATAGGCTATAGTTTCCATATTTTCTTAAATTAGTTGAATACTATAAAACACTACTGGACACACGGTACCCCATAGTGCGTAATTACAAGAGTTTAAATTCATTTTTCAACCTGATTTACAAAATGATGTATCAGTTAGGGAAACACTTGCCCCTTTCGTTTCACACTGTCATTAATTATATTATTAAGTTTATTCATTAGCATCTGAAGTAGCTATATTTAGTGTTTCAAAGCGGACATTTCATATCCTTAAAATAATTAGGACATGTGGTCGATATACTCGGAAATGGCTATAAAAAGCCAGGTGGTTCAAATCATAACCTTTGACGTCCAGATTGCTTCTTGATCGTTTAAGATTGCATCTTAGACGTCTAAGATAAGTCGTATAATCTTAGAAGTGTTTGAACCTCTGGGCATTCCATATATGATCAACAGGTGCAGTAACTGATGCGCTTAATAATGATTGGCTGTTTGTAATTACTAGCTCTGTAATTTGTCGATTTAAGTATACCACAAATTTCTTGGACGTGGAAGATTGCATCTTGATCAATCGTGGACATCCACGATGGCATCTAAGTTGAATGTTCAAGGTTAGGGGTATAGGTACATGTTTTGGGCCGCTTGGTCACTGGTCAGCCATAAATGACATTGTTTTTACGTTGAAGCGAAATATACATAAACCTTATCTTAATTAAATCTAATGATTTAAATATAAATTGATCTATAATCTAGCAAAATGTGTACACATTTTGGGTAACCCTGGTTAAGTCAATACTGTCAATATAAGATAATATAATGTACCATTGTTCGACTTCCTTCGAACAACCCAATGCGCTTCCCGTAGAAGCCTTGTTTTTTCATTCTTTCTTTATCAAAAAATTTCAATAACCGACGTATAGACATAATCTGAATGGTTTGTCTTCGTAGAAAAAAAGTCCTTGACCTTGACCTTGTTCCGTATATGGAACCCTCAAGGGTTCTTCCAAGGAACCTTTACATTGGGGGTCTTTAAAGAACCCTATCAAAAAGATGCTTCAATGAACCTCTAAAGGGTCGGGTGCTTTAAAGGACCCCAATGTAAAGGTTCCATGGAAGAACCCTTGAACAAAGATTCTTTATTGAACCTCTAAAATTTCTCCAATTTTGTCCCTGTATATGGAACCCTACGGTTCTTCAAAGAATCTTCATACGGGTTCTTTGAAGAACCCTATCAAAAAGGTTGTTTGTTGAACCTTTAAAGGTTCTTCAAGTTTGTCCCCATATATGGCACCCTATATTCTTCAGAGATTCTTTGCAATAAAGTTCTTTGAAGCATGGTGACACGTACTCTAGAAATTATCCTTAAAAGTAGAAAATTCTATGTATTTGCTTGAAAATATAAAATCTGCGCTGTTAAATAGCGTTTGTCCTGCGTTAATACGTACTATGAACCACTTTCAACAAAATAGGGGTTCCTTGTGGAACTCTAAAGCTGTGAAGAACCTTATTTTCACTGCGAGAAACCCATCGAGAATTCTAGCGAACGTTTTGAAGGTTCTTCAAGCGCACATGGTTCGTGAACGAACCCTATATCATTTTGAAGAACCCTTGAAGAACCTTTTTTTCTAAGAGTGTACACTCACCTAAACAAATTGATAAAATAGGCGTTATAAACGTAACATTATAAACAGTATTATAATACACCATAGTGCACTTATGCCCACGGCAAATTCACCGTGACCTTTCCAGCCATAAACCCGCTTAGTGAAGATTAAACCGAGATATTCAGTACTAAACCATTATAGTAATCGATTGTCCAACGCAAATTTATTACCACGTGATAATATTAATCCAATGAGCGATCGAATTGTCCGCTACTGTCAACTATTCCAGTTGATAATGACGCTATTGACATGTACGGTCGGAGCTCCACTGACTGAGTTTTGGGGTATTTTTCACTGGTTTGCTGTCATTTACTCATCAAGGCGCTCCACCGTTATTATAAAGACTATGCTAATGATTTAAACATTGACATGTAGAGAATAAACCATACTTGATTGAGAGAACGTACTAAATTTGTACCTATTACGGTTTCGTGACACGCCTGTTGCAAATGTGACCAAGCCAGGGCGGCCCGGTGAAGCAAAATGTGCATTGGAATAACACGGGAGTTTGGATATAGATGGTATATTTCTTTCTCATACAAATGTATGCTCCCCCGTTATTAAAGCTTGTACCGGGTTGAAAATTCAGACATTTTGAAAAGAATAAGTAATTGAAACATAGAGAAAGTACTAAAATCATAGCTTTTATACTTTTTCATATATGACGCTAAGTAGTTCATCTCGTATATCTACAACACAGCGCTACCAGTAGGGTTCAACTGCCTATTGTGAGTGCCCCTGTGTTGTGTGCATACATGTAGTTAACAATAACTGCATGATGCTACACAACAAAAGGATCTGACATTGTTCAAAAACAATTAATATTGCAAATCGGATGAGTATCATACATTCAGTATTTTCAGGTACAATACTTACCTAGTACCATGTAGTACTGAAATCCCATGGCACTGAAACTTGAACACTTTGTTCAGCTCAAAGAGAACAGAAAAGAAAGAACGTAATTCAGGATTGTCAGCGTCTGATCCTGTAATTTGGTTGAGTAGTGTAATAAATGATATGATATGTAAATTTTATATAGTGTGTTTTGTTATTTGACACAAGTAACGCGTATATTGTACATTGTACAATATGCATGATATACGCCTCACTTGTGTCAAATAACAAAACACACTTTGGTATCTTCTTTCTGACTTTTGATGAATACGGCTTTTCTTGGAATATAGAAAGAAGAGTGAGCTACGCTGATTTTCTCATCAAATGTAAGTTACAAAATAAACAAAAATAAAATCAATATTCTTTTTACAACTTCATTACACCACCACTTACAATTTATTTAAAGCCATGTTGTAACATTTCCATAAAAAAATAGATTAGTATTTCTTTTTAATAAAATGTTAGCTTTTACTGTCAGATACTCGTATGACGAGCCGAACAACTGAGGTAAAGCAAAGAAAACTGGAACTTACTACCAGCGCAGATGTGTCAGCAATGCGTGTCACTCCGTCGGCTGTGCAATGCACTGGCCGTTGATGTGTGTGTACAATCCTGCACGCCGTGTACGTACTGTGTGATGGACATTGTGTACCCGTTTAACTAATATTTCCATCGTGATAATAAAACGACGGTTCCTGCGTTTATTTCAAAATCTCGAATTTTGACAAAACTACCGCACCTAAATTCTATGATTACAATCGTGTAAAAAACAGAATTTTGACAAATATTGAGGGCGTCCTCCTCAGCAAATGTTACAATAATATGGCTTTAATCACTGTTTATTGCATGATTGTTAGAAAATTGATAGCGGCAATGAATATTGATTAATGTGAACATCATACCTGTCTTACAGATTTTCTCATCTTTATTAGTTTATTTTGTTGTCTTGCAGCTCATGAGACGCTATTGACCTTCATTATAATTGTTGATTTTGAAGTGTGATCCCTGTTGTCGTATTATTGTTACGAATATCATATGTGTTTTGATGGCGGGGGGGCAACAAGCCTGATTTAGGGGGCACAGGGCATTTAACAATAGGCCTATGTTCATCTCAATTGGAGGCACGCACGATTGCACCTATGACGCTATGCTAGTGGATCATATTTATGTAAATGATTTCTTCAATAGTATATCTCTGCGATTCTCAAATGCCAAAAATCCAGCAGTTAGCAAGGACCTCTGCCCCCGGACCCCATCGGGGCTTCGCCCAAGGAACCCACAAAGGATCTTAAGCCGGTACCGTAAACTACTCGCTTCGCTTGCATGGACAATGGAACTGAGCTAAAACCCCGCCTAAAACTGGACTAAAACCTTGCTGGAAGGAGCTTATCGAAAAAAACCCGAACTAGTGCTAGAATGGCAAAAGCATAGGGAAATAATCTACAATACATAATAGGAAAGACCCGGGGAAAGACAGCTGAGGACGCTTAACCCATCACTCTGGTATACAGTCCTTTTACTTCAGACTTATTAACCCGTCTCTAATAACAGCGTATGAGTACTGACCTATAAACCAGGTCACATGTAAGGGCTCCCCATAAATATACAACCGGGATCAACAAGAAGATAGGCCTATTCGGGGCCTATTCGTTAAGAAACCAGCTGCGATTACAAAGTATGACTTTTTATCATGTTTATGTGCAATAAGGAGAGCAGACCGTAAGACGAGAATTTCAATTTGCAGGGTAACAAAAGTTATGTATATTATAGGGGCAAGGAATCCAGTTCCCGGATCCAGTTACTACACTGGAATTTCAGTGACTCAAGACAAGCGGTACGTTATTTATAATAAGAAAAGAGGTACCGCTAGAATGTACCTCATTTCTTAACATATAATGAACCACCTGTCTTGAATCACTGAAATATCAGTGAAGTAATTGGATTCCTTGCCCCTATAATATACATAGCCTTTGTTACCAGTGTGTAGGTATTTTTTGAGAAAAATGCAAAATTAGTCACACAATTTATCAGGGGGCGTAGTACCACCTTAAAGAGTTTCCAAAACAAGAGGAAACAAAAGGAAATATTTTCCTTGTTTGGCTATATCTCAAAATAAATATTTCCAAGTATATAAATTAGCTACACGTATTAAGCTTCAACTTCGTCAATACTTCTGTTTTCTTCGTTTTTTGACAAATGTTTCATTTCAAAAATACCAATGACAATATGAATTACTTATGCTTCACTGTTAAGCAATTTATAAACCATTTTAATGGTTTTACACTTGTGCTGTCCAAAGGTC
Source organism: Amphiura filiformis (assembly GCF_039555335.1). Lineage (NCBI taxonomy): Eukaryota > Metazoa > Echinodermata > Ophiuroidea > Amphilepidida > Amphiuridae > Amphiura > Amphiura filiformis. Next base: position 14,419,907 of record NC_092645.1, read on the forward strand.
ACCATGAGCTACCATGTCAAAGACAAATGAGGCATCCAAATGTGCAGAAACAAATTGGGTTTCTTACTGCTATTTCAGGTTTAAACTTTAATGCATAGATTTTGAGTTTTTATCTCGAATGAAGGGGATGATGGGGGGGGGGGCGGTAATATTTTGTATGTCCAGTTGGTATATGTGATGCGATCAAGCAAAATCAGTCGGAACTCGGGAATATTGATTTTGAGATATAGCTAAACAAAGGTAATATTTCCTTTTGTTTCCTATTGTTTTGGAAACTCTGTTATTGGTAATATCTTTACTATCCTATATCTCAAAATCAATATTCCCGAGTTCCGACTGATTTTGCTTGATCGCATCACATATACACTACAAGTTCTGAGTTTTGGGGTAAAGGTGATCTCTTAATCAGAGTATATTATTATAAGCAACACAAGTATTTCTCTGAAGAAACCATTTAAAGATCTTATTTAATATCGCAATACCTACAATATCTGATGACATCAACTATTTGTATAACAAATAGTTGATGTCGTCATATATTATATACATGCACCTTTTAATATCATATGACTGTTATCATATCACATGCTTGAATGTGTGATCAAAACGATAAATATGTCTGAAATATGAGATATTCATTTGTTTGATATATTCAAACCTTACTTACCATACTTACGTAATCAGTTATGAAATTCAAATATTGACAGAGATCAGGTAAAAGACTTCCAATTACAATTCGTTGTGTCAATGCAAGCATAGTCGTATGTGCAATTGTTGCCTCGTATCCTATTATAAAACTACATGCAGAGGAATCCAAAAACCTGATACATGTACATCTCTCCAGGCACTAAGCAGGTCTATGCACTAAGCCCCACATCAAGAATTTATAGCCTTTCCCAGGAAAATTGCAGACGGTAGGCTGAGAGTAACATGAGTAAATTTCACCTTCAAATAACTTTCTCCTAGGCCATCCAAAATGTCATGATGCCATGCATTTAATCATAGACTCTGACTACAATATCTACTGGTCAGTTTATATTCTCATTTCGTTTCCAGATCTGTTATTAACGTGACTTTAAGTGTTTTGAGATTGTTCATCGGATTACTATAGTTGGAAACATCTCAGGTCCATACCCTCAGAATTGACACCTTAGTACCCCAGCAAACACAAAAACGTTTTAAAAACGTTTTAAATAAGTTATATTTTGGCTTTTGGTTAAGTTAAAAACGTTTTAATAACATTAAAATGTCGGGTTATATAAAGGTCATGATAACGTTTTAAAACGTTTTGTATGAAAACACACTACAAAAATATTTTTTAAATGTTTTCAAAAAATGTAATTTTAAACTATTTTTGCAAACATTTTTGCCAAATATTTTGTCAATACTTAAGGGGGTACTACACCCATTGATTTTTTTTTGCATTTTTTTGCATTTTGTGAAGAAATTACAAAAAAAATTGGACAAAGTGGTATGCAAAATGAAGGGGCAAATCTTCTCGTTTTATTGGTGGCATCGGTATCAACGTAGCTTACATGCTTTTAAAAGTAGAAGCCAAAAGGTGGTACATCACTGATGATTTAAATTCACTTCATTTTGGAAAGCTTAATATCAACGGATTTCGTTAAAATTTTGGATATGTGTTGCTAACACGTTAGGGAAATAAAGTTGATATGTAAAATGGGAATAAGTGGTTCCTGATTTCTTTTATGACTTCATGAACTTGGTGCTCCACAACTATCAAAAAAGGAACTGGTTAAAATGCTTCTATTTTCAATGTTGAGCTATATTTTGTATTTTTAACTTGCGACATTATTTCACTGAAACTTAATTAAGCCATAGGTAACAGGTTACCACAACCATACTACAGCAATGTTGAAAAATTGTATTTCTTGTCACCTATACCACCATATTGGGTAGTTTTCCGTAAGCTTAACTTTTGTGGTTTTGGTAACTATTTTATATTTATTTGTGAAATCCATCTCAACTAGGCATTCTAAATTGTACTCACCATTTACATTCCAAGGTATATTAGTATATCCACCTTGCACTTCTCGATTTATATCCAGTTAAAGACAGAATATCAAAATTATGCCTCATTATGATATCACAGACTCTCACATGTGTATTCAAAATTGATGCTTAAATTTGACCTGAACCAATTGACCTATAACCTGACATACGGTGACCTAATAGCCTTTTCTTCTCCTAACAACACATTATAGTATTAAATTGACTAATGACTATGCATCCATTGTGTAAGTGTTTATTTAATTTATTCAGTGTTATATTTTGCATGCACCACTAGATTTTCTATAGAGAGTATAACAAAGGATTTAATGTATTCTATTCATGTACCCTACTTGAACATGTTGAAAAGAATAAATTATGGTTTGTTATGAAACACGCATCTGAGTTACCAGGATACGGTAAACAAAAAATATATAGGGCTAAAATGACTTACTATACAATGGTTTAAAAACACCTTTTTATTTATTTTTTAAATTTTTTATTTCACATGATCCGTGCATATATCGCCTCGCTATAAATGAAAAAAATATTTTTTTAGACCAATCAAACCAATATATGGGTGTAGTACGCCCTTAAATAACATTATGTTAAAATATTTGAACCCAGCAAACAAAGAAATGTTATTAAAATGTTTTTTTCAAAACCTTTTAATAACATTTAAATGTCGGGTTATATAAAGGTCATGAAAACGTTTTTAAAACGTTATTGCAAATATTTTGGGCAAACATTTTTCGCAAAATATTTTTTCAACCCCAAAATAACATTCTGTTTAGAATATTTTGTATCAAGTTTTCAAGAATGTTTTTAGAATGTTATTAGAACGTTTTATACCCTTTTCATAACCCGACATTTAAATGTTTTCTGTAAAACATTTGTGTTTGCTGAGCAGTAGATTATCAAAAAATGTTTTTTTAAGGTTATGAAAACGTTTTATACTCTTAATATACCCTTCATATAACCCGACATTTAAACGTTTTCTGACAACCTTTTATAACCTTTTGCGAATGATGTCGAAAACGTTTTGTGTTTGCTGGGACGTCACTACAAGATTCCTATTGTGACCACCTGCACAGGTACACGCTAATGTACCTGACTGGTGTACAGAGAATACATACACAGTACCAATGCTGCTACTGCACAGATCCCAACAGCAGTGCTACTGCACTGAACTCTTCCAGCAAACACACAAATATTTTTGATTTTGGTTTAGGTAAAATGTAAACAAAAACGTTTAAAAAATGTTTTTTAATGTTTTGAAAACGTTTTACACCCTTCATGTACCCTTTATATAACCCGACATTTAAACATTTCTGACAACCTTCTATAACCTTTTGCGAATGATGTCGAAAACGTTTTGTGTTTGCTGGGCTGGAACTTCCCTGGTACTGCACAGTACTACCAACCAAATACCTTTATAGCGACGGTGTACCTGTGCATGCGGCCCCAATAGGAATCTTGCAGTGCACAGGTTTTAAATGACAAAAGGCAGATATTGCACTTACGACTCTCTTACACTCATTTGACAAATTGCTACAACGTCATTTCCATCAACTAAGTGTCAGGGTACGTGTCTCCTACGCAAACATCATGACCTGTTTTAGCCTTACAAAAACCTTGGAAAATTTCTATATTAGACTGCTTTGTTAAATATAAGAGAGTTTTGAAGTGTGTGCCATTTATAACCTTAGCAAATTTAAATGGGAATTATTGTGTATTATGTTACCTATGCGAAGGGGTTATTGAAGGTAAAACATATTGAAACATTCTTAACAATATTTAAAAAGGGAAAAGAGAAGTTGAGTTGAAGTTAAGGGGAGTCAAATTTAAAGCTTTTAAATTGATGATGGACAAGATGTTGTTGCAAATGCTAACAGCGGATGTAAGAAATGCTCAAGTTGGTGCAATTATTACAGTTCATGCTCGTCATAGATGATGTACATAATTCGGCAAAATTATAGACATCAGCATTGAGTGTTACCTAAGGCAAAATGTAATGATCACACGGTCCATGGACGGTGACATCAGTGCTTATGACTGGAGCTACATGTAGAACATAACTCTGGAGAACACTAGCTGAGATATTTTCAATACGCCGGAATACAATTTTTGAATAGATCGCCCTGAACTACAAGCAGATTGCACTAATCACCTGCACCTGTGTATTTCAGCAAACATAGATTGAATACAATACCGCTCTTTTCAAAGATACTATTCTTACTGATGCGAGTGATCAGCCTTTCTTTGACGCATATGGTTCAATGCACCGGTACCGCGTGAATGTTGTAGTGCAGGGCGATATAGTCAAAATTGTATTCCTCTATTGCTATGGTAGTTATTCCGATTAACTACGTCACTTCTACGGCGAATTCGCATAATAATAGCAGTACTAAACGTATATTGACTTGTTTCAGACCAAAAAATAGCACTGGTCGGGGCTTCGTGTCGTAAGGTCGCCCTACAGAAAATCAAAGGCTTTCTTAAAGTCGACGAAAAGTCACTGTCAATGGAAGTTGGTATTCCTTAAAGCCTTCCATATTCCTCCTCAGATAATACTTACTTTATTAGCATTGTTTGCTGTCACTATCTAATGAACCATTTGTATGGTTCAAGACTTATGGCTTTTTATATGTCTTCTTTTTTCACTCTTTAATGAAATAGGAAAACAAAAATCTTACTAATCGTACAACAAAATTATTATGTTCCTGTAACATTGAAGACGACGACAAATACACCACACAAACAGCGGAGGCGGAACGATTTTCAAAGTGAGGTCAGTCAGATTTGACCAGCTTCTAAATTATCCTTCCTGCATAAACCCCGCCCTAAATATGTTAAAGCTAAGTTAGAAATGTTATTTAATTGATGTACTCATTTTATAGCAGAAGCAAACACGTTTCCATTTTCAGCTGACGGAATGATTGATCAACTTCATGAACTTAAAGAACCAATATTTGAATCAGTTTCAACTCAAGTATGTATATAACACGAATAGTATATCAGACGGTCAGATGTACAGGGTGTCCCACAAAAATGCTGAGTATTGGTCAATATTTCATAATGGGCTATTCCAGGAGAAATCCATACACCTCATATGAAAATCTCACACACCGTCCGGGAGTCATCCATTCCAAAAACTCAAAATTAGATATCAAAAGTTTAAGAAATATCATATTTTAATAATTTGCATAAAATTTATATCATATCGCGAATTTGAAAAAAAAATCAAAGATTATTTGATATCAGAAGGACGTTCCTTGTATTCAGAATGTAATTTGACGTGCCTGTGTGTGCTTTCATGTCCCACAAACATACTGTGCAAACGTCATGTTTTAATTACATATTCTTTAATAACTATGGTACAATATTATTATTCAAAATAGGCATATTCATGACTTTCCATTTTAGACACAAAACGTATTGAAGTTGGAGAGAAAAACATCACTCTGAAGATGGCCATCGCCCAAGATGGTCGAAACTGTCAGGTCAGTAAATAACGTTTGGTTTTGATGTATTTTATATATATGTGATATATCACGAGAATGAGGTTCAACATTTTTACAGAAAATTAATAAACAAACACATCCAAATGGTTTCCATTTTATGTAAAAAGAATCGGCAGGTTTCTCATTATACCAATTATACCAACACCGATTAAATGAAATTCAATTAACAGAATAAAAAGTAGGTGACATGTACGCATCATTATACAATGTACTGCGGGTTATTAAAATTCGAAACACTATAGATTATATAATATATATTTATTTATTTAAATAAGTATTTCACCATTCTGGACACCCTGTACATCATGCTTAATTATAAGAGTTTAAAGTAGGTTCAAAGACTCAGCCTGGTTCACAAAATGATGTATCAGTCAAGGAAACGGTTGTCACTTTACTTTTGCACAGTCGTGAATTATGTTATTAAGTAAAACATGTAGACGAGTTATTATATGTTTGACTAGACAAAAGTGGAACATCAAGAAAGAAAGAAAGAAAGAAAGAAAGAAAGAAGGAAGGAAGGAAGGAAGGAAGAAAGAAAGAAAGAAAGAAAGAAAGAAAGAAAGAAAGAAAGAAAGAAAGAAAGAAAGAAAGAAAGAAAGAAAGAAAGAAAGAAAGAAAGAAAGAAAGAAAGAAAGAAAGAAAGAAAGAAAGAAAGAAAGAAAGAAAGAAAGAAAGAAAGAAAGAAAGAAAGAAAGAAAGAAAGAAAGAAAGAAAGAAAGAAAGAAAGAAAGAAAGAAAGAAAGAAAGAAAGAAAGAAAGAAAGAAAGAAAGAAAGAAAGAAAGAAAGAAAGAAAGAAAGAAAGAAAGAAAGAAAGAAAGAAAGAAAGAAAGAAAGAAAGAAAGAAAGGGAAATACGGGAAAACGTGCTATCCGAAATATCTATCCGATTGACTGAAATCTGCGGCATGATTGCAGCGTGACATACGTCGGCATCTCAGGAGCGATATAGCGTTTATTTGCTACGCGGCACACCGACACCGCCTGGCTAATAATTATTTGGTGCAGCAGAGACACTAAATTGAATACACGGGATCGATACACGTGAATTGCTATGCACGATTTTGATATCAGACGAAATCTTCGGATACCGGGTTAGAAAATGATGAATATCTCCGTAAATGAATTTTTCTCAAGAAACCAGATGTGGTCTCATACACTTGAAAATACGTGTTGAACAGATATGATGGTCGCTAGAATGCGCTTTGAAAATTGGCCGTGCGCTTTGAACTCAAAATTGGACCAAAACTCTAATTTTATATTGCGTTGGTCCTGTATGGACTACATCGTGTAGTACAGCTGCACTCACTACTAGCAAGGGGGTGACACTAAATTCACGGTTGTTCTATTAGCAACGCAAAATCTATGAAAAATTCAGCTGGTTTACTAGCTAGAAAGTGAGGCCAGTTATCGATCCGTTATAGCTCGTTATGAATATCATGTTCGACCCCTTGGATCATGTTAATTGAGTTTGGCAAATTACAACGTTGTTAGTTTTGCGAACTTTGCCTGTTCAATGAGAGTATAGCGCGCCCCCAATACATCTGGGCACAAAACAGGCGAAAACGATCCAGTTTAATGAAATGGCGGACGGGTATTCCCATCAGGCACCAGTGATATGTTTTTTCAAAGAAAGTCTACTAATTTGATATGAAATGACATTTTGCAATAGCAAAGTCAAAATTAGGACTTGCTGTTATAATAAAGTTATAATAACCTTTGATACCCGACCTGACCTTCCATCATAGCGCCTTATTCGTCTTTATGTATTTCTATTATGCTCTCAAGTAGAATAAAATACCAATCTGCACTGAGCAGACAATGTTACTTGGCTCCCAGCATGAATTATTGATTTTATACGGAAGTAAAGAAATGCACAGTGTATGTGCATGATGTGCAAGCATACTCCAAATATTTACGGTAAATCTGAATAGTGGTCACATGTTAAAATATCATGTGTTCGGGAAATCACGTGGCAACATTTTAAGATTTCAGGCTTGTTTACTAGTTAATTGCCATTTGTACTCTTTATTATTTATCTTTGTTAATTAACATATATTTTAAAAGCTGATAAATCGTGGTTGTCTGCCCATGATATCTGTTAAATTCAATGTTTTATTAATATAATTCTACCACGCAGAGGGGGTCACGCAGCAGAATTTCACATCACCTGACTTAGCTACATTTCGAAGCTCTGCTCTTCAAATTCATGTAAATTTCAAAGTTTATACATTTAATATATTTAATATGATACTAATTTTTTGTTATAACCAACTGGTACACGAAATATACTAGCTTATTACCTATACAGAAAGGTGATTATCAGCCTTCACTCAGCAAATTAACATGCCCGGCATATGCAGCCATTCTCCGTCTGGATAACATGACTGTCGCCCTCAATACGTCTGCACAAATTTAAATAACAATACGCTATTTACATATCAATGCGGCCTCATGCTAATGAAAGCTGCCCCATCCAGGAGTTCATCTATGCTACTAGGCAGTATAAAAGTCGATGACCATTGACCTCAATGGGGTATACAAGCTTATTCACGCACAACCAAGATCAATTACCCGGCTATTGTGAGTAGCCTTAGTCATGTCCCTCGACTAATTATTCGTCTCAAAGAGCTTCAAAGGTCTGAACCAAATGGCCAATCGTGGCTGTGGATTCAACCTACCATGGCGATTTCTGCCATGAAGATATAGGGTCGATGACACTGTGCGCGGTCGCTGATTTGTGCTACGCTGAGACCACTTGACCAATCAATCATTTTGATCCAATCCACTTATTCAAACTCTAATTAGCATGCGTAATGCAATCGTGCGGAATTGTGAAATATTGAAGGTATTCTCAGGAGGGTGAAAGTGCATAGGAACAATGCCGGAAACTACGTCACTCTATTGTTCGACTTAAACTACATCATTTTTAACGCATGCGTGTTCGTTAATACAGCTTTAGTCTCCTCCACCTTCGCAACACGGTACGTGGAGTGTCTGGAATCACACTGACGGCGGAGGAGAATACTAGCTGGTCAGACAGTTTAATTTTTACAAGCATATAATACCTGAACAATCACCGTCATTTGATCGATTTACTACAGAATATATTGTATATTCAAAATATAATTTTAATATTGTAAACCTGTTAACTTGTATATTTGTGTACTTAAGTATAAGGACACGTGCATAAAATCACGTCGAAGACAAAATGGCCGCTAATCCGCCTATTGTCTAGACCTAGGATACATATTTCAACAGAGGGCAGCAGTCTAGGATGCCTATCCCTTTGTCTATTATTCCTGGTATTCTCCTGAGCACTATTGTCTGTCCAATCATGGAAGAAAGAGATAAGAAGGAACCACAACGAACGCATTCACTTTGTCCACTCCCTTTACCGACATTTAATTGACATTGTTATTCATGAGGATTTACTTTGATCAATACCCCGCGTTAAATAGGTGATTGGTATTGTACTCCATGTATTTGCATGTCTTCTGGAGCGTGTCTGAAGGATGATTTGAACTAATGACCTTCCGTACAAGCACCCTATAGGATTTTTTCAGGTGACGTGATCATCGGTCATTGATGGCCTACATCTTTTTCTTCCATTTTGCCCAATTTTCCCGAACTTTGATGACTTTTTTCTCAGAGTTGGCAGTCTTTGGCACTGAAACGAGTTAGCTAGTTACGATTATACACATATAAACTATTAAATTAAACAGTTTTTATGTACCGGACTCAACCGGAACATTGTGCATTATTTAAGAACATTTTACATCTATTTTTCATCGAAAAAGTCACCAAAATCTTACCTTATTTGCTAAAGCTGAAACTCAGCAAAAAAACGGCCGATTTTGACGACCTTTTCGATGTTTTAAAGGACATTTTCTACACAATACGATCAAGAAACAAGTTTGACTGTAGATCCCAAACAAAGCTACTATACATGTTCAGAGCATCAGTGAAATTCCAGAATCTTACTTCCGGGTAGCGTTTGTTTGTTCGTGGATGGGTTTGTTATAGTTTTTTTTCAGTAATGATTTCGCCAAGCAACGATCGCGGTAAATGGATCATACATAAAAGGAGGTACCATTGATAGCTTTTCTTTTCATGCGTCAATAGATAAGCGGATTAAAACTTGGCCGATCGAAGTCGTTGTGGTTCCTTCTCATCTCTTTCTTCCATGGTCCAATTAACTTAGACACCCAGTTTTTGTTACTTATTTGAAAAAAAATATACACTTTCAAAGAAAGTCATGAAAGAAAAGTGTTAAAAGTCGCTGAAACCTAACGGGATTTTTGTGTTTCCAAAGCATTGAGTGAGAGTTTATCAGAAATTCTATTGAAATTGGAAGGTTGTTCTCAACACTTTTGAGTACCAATTTTTTGGAAGGTCTCATTAAACAGATTTGTAGGTATGGTGATTTTGGATAGTGAATGGATGAATAGTAAATTAATTATACTCCTCACCAAAAACATTTTATAAAAATGAAAAATATAATTCAGGTCATAAAATGCAGACAGTGTTTCTAATTGGCATATATTTATTCTTAGTGTATTAACTCAGTGATCCCAGCTGTCCCTCAACCAATTACAACAATTCGGCGCGGTATTTGAATCTTCTTCTGTGCATGCTTTTGGCTTGGCACAATTCTAAGAAAATACAAATTGTATGCCATATGAATGTTCTGATGTTATTGGTGAGGAGTATAATTCACAATACACTCCAGACGCATAGTAACTTGCCCTATCATTTGTTATAATGCACCAACTGTGACATCTTTTGAGTTACAGAGGTTGTGCATGAAATTATTGATTGGCTCCAAACAAAGGATTTGAACCGGTGTCCTTCACCGAAATCATGGCACAGTGTAGTCCATTCAATCAAATATTGTCATCAACCTATTTGATCGTAGTGTATTTGTTATGCGTGTGACGACCTCTCGCGGTAGATTCCAAACATGCTTTTGTTGAATGCATTTGAGTAGACCGCCATGATTGTGAATTAGTAAAAGGATCAAAGAAAAAAAGGGTGGAATTACTGATCAATATGCATGATTACAATGTTCAAACACCCCTTACTGTAAATAGATTATCCCATCAAAAGTTTCAAGTCATTAGGCTGCGCGTTCACATAGAAGTATACTATTCGGGTATACGGTGCACGTTTTACAGGTGCACGCGTATATAGTTCAATCGAGCAAGGCTATTTCATAGTACCGGGTCACATAAGGCTACGATTGCATAGAAGTATACTATTCGGGTATACGATGCACGTTTTGCAGGTGCACGCGTATAGATTAAATTGAGCAAGGTAATTTCATAGTACCGGGTCACATAAGAGCTATTCGAAAAGGCCGTATACCTGCGTATAGTATAGTATAGTGGGAATCGCGCGTGTTCGATTTTAGTGCAGCGTATACCGTCCAAATTTTAAAAACCTAAACCATATGTGGGCAAATTCATTTTTTTAATAGATGCACTATCTAATTCTGCACATTATAACACCTCATTGAATGCAATGTGACCTCAAGAAGTAAAGTTACAAGCATTTGATAAGACGAAGAAAATGGGTAAACTGACATACTCGCTATTCGCTATACGAAATACGCTCATTCGATCAGGCTGAGTTCACATAGTATACTCCTATATGAACTCAGCCTGATCGAATGAGCGTATTTCGTATAGCGAATACCGTATACCGTATACTTCTATGTGAACTCAGCCTTAGGAATATTCGGCTGGACCCAGATATCTTGCTGTAAATTGGTCAAAATGGAATAAAAGTAGACAAGGAAGAATGTTTTTTTATCGCTTTACTAATAATTTCTGTTAGGTCTGACCGTGTTTAGCCACTTTTCTTTCATGACGTTTTGCCAAAGTGAAAACTTTTCGAAATATATCCTAAAAACCGGGTGTCTAGTTATTTGGACAGACAATAATGATAATATCTATAGAATAATATGAACAATTTGTCTCCATGTTCAGATACGATGATCTTTTAGCAGATTCATAAAGTAAAGACAATGAATCCATTTGCAGCATTTTAAATTCATTGATGTAGTCTTATGGTTTTTATCATTGACTGTGATAGATCACTGCTACACACCGACATCGCCTGACTAATAATTATTTGGTGCAGCAGAGATACTAAAATAAATACACGGGATCGATACACGTGAATTGCTATGCACGATTTTGATATCAGACGAAAATCTTCGGATACCGGGGTGGAAAATGATGAATATCTCCCGTAAATGATTTCGTCTCAAGAAACCAGATCTGGTCTCATACACTTGAAAATACGTGTTGAACAGATATTATAGTCGTTAGTTTGCGCTTTGAGAAAAGGCCGTGAGTCTTGAACTCAAAATCTGACCAAATTCTAATTTTATATTGCGTTGGTCCTGTATGGACTACATCAGCGCGCAGGCTATAGCTGCACTCACTACTCCAGTGGAGGCAGTATGACCATTGACCGCAATGTCGTATACAAGCTTACTCACACATCGAGAAAACCCCGGCTATTGTCAATAGCCTTAGTCAGGTCACTTGGCTACTGCGTCTCATATTAAAGGTGGAATAAAATGGCCGTGCGTGGCTGTAGATTCAACCTACCATGGCGATTTCTACCATGAAGATATCGGGGCGATGACACTGTGTGCTACTACATTAACTGATTAGGAAGAAGATTAATCTTCATTTACGTCCTACAGCTATTTCCCACCAAAATTATGTACTTTATTGAAATGGAGATTTACAGGCACAATGAGCTTTACATGATCGTATACACTGGGAGTTGCTCCGAGATAGTGGGCTGGGGCCCAAAATAATTTTGGTGGGGCCCAAGTACCTATACTTTGATCAGCTCGTAATCGGCGGGGAATGTTAGACTTTTACCACTGCGCTGAAAAATAGAAATATAGATATATATATAGTTGACCTGTAATTGTGTGTGTTAAATAAAGTAGGCAAAGTAGAGGACTTTAATAATTCGTGCACTTCTGACGTCTTTTCTGGTTCTGGTTCTTGTTGAGTCGGCATTGCCAGACATGCTGTACTTCACCAACTTCGCGTCAAAGGTCTATGCGCATTTAATGGCGTCGCGTCGCGAAAAGAGCTAATTAATGAAGATTATTTTTGAACATTTCCCCGCTTGTCGCTGTCCCTGTCGTCTCGTCGAGGTCATTCCAGTCGGTCGTCGTTCTGTGGAAGTAGCTGAATTTGTGTACATCCTTCCTGATCAGCTCCCTTTTGAGTTTCCTGCTGTTTCCTCTTGTTTTCAAACCCGCTGTTCCAACCTGATGAACATAGTCTTCCGCTCTGATTCCAACTTCCCCATTCATGATCCTATACATGAGCTGGATTCTGGCGTCTCTTCTTCTGTCTTGTAACGCTTACCATCCCAGCTCTCTGGTAATTTCTGTGACACTGCTGAGTTGCTTGTAGTCATTCATACATAATCTTGCTGCCTTTCTCTGCACCGCCTCGATGGCTACGATGTCCTTCTTCTTGTACGGGTCCCATGAGCAACCAGCGTATTCCAGGATTGGTCGTACCAGCGTTTTATAAGCTGTCTCTTTCATTTCTCTCGGGCAAAACCACAAGTTACGCTTGAGGAAACCTAGAACTTTGTTGGCTTTGGATGTCAACTTCTGGTATTGAGCCTTCCAGCTCATCTTGCTATCAATTTCGACACCAAGGTATGGGTGAGAGTCTACCTCTTGCAGCTCGGTTGTCCACAGAAGTTGTAACTTCTGTCGGGCGCTTCTTTCTTAGTTGATAGCTTCATGACTGAACACTTGGCTGGGTTGAATGACATCTCCCATTCCTCTTGCCACTTTTCCAACTGGTGTAAATCTTTCTGCAGCATGTCCATCTCTCTCCTGGTCTTCCCAGATGTATATATGACGCAGTCATCTGCAAATAATCCAGCAGTACTCCTGATGTTGTTTGGCAGGTCATTTATGAATAACAGGAACAATAGGGGGCCTAGAACTGTACCCTGAGGTACACTTGAAAGCACCTCCCTTGGTGCCGATACCATGCCGTTGCATACCACCTTCTGAGATCTTTCAGTCAAGAAGTGTCTAATCCATTTCAGCAGGGATCCTCTGATACCATGGTGATCAAGTTTGCCAAGGAGTCTCTCGTGCGGGACCTTGTCAAATGCTTTGGCAAAGTCTAGGATGGCCATATGAACTGTCTCATCATTCTCCATACTTCTAGTAAGGTCATGAGTGGTTAACACTAGTTGAGTGACAGTGGAGTGCTTGGCTCTGAAACCATGTTGGTTGTCCACCAAAATATTGTGTTTCTCCAGGTGTTTCATTACATGTGAGTGTATTATGTGCTCCAAAATTTTACTCACTACACTTGTGAGAGATACGCCTCTGTAGTTACCAGGGTTGTCTCTATCCCCTTTCTTGAAAATGGCACAAATATTTGCCTCACTCCATTGATTGGGTAGAGTTCCTTCCTCTACCGACTGTTGAAAGATGTCTGTGAGAACAGGGGTTATCTCTTCAGCACACATTTTGAGAGTCCACGGTGGTATACCATCTGGACCGGGGGCCTTGTTTGGTCTCAGGTTGTTAATCTGCTTCAGCACGCCTTCTTCACCAATCCGGAGATCTGGAATGTCAGGGATGCTACTTCTTCCCAGTGATGGTATTCGGCTTGTGTCTTCTTTGGTGAATACACCTGCAAACTGGTTACTAAGGGCTTCAGCCTTACCAAGATCATCACTGATTATTTTATTGTTGACTTTCAGATCAGCTACTCCTGTATCTTCCTGGCGGATCTTCTTTATGAAGGACCAAAAAGGCCTTTGGATTTTCCTCCAGGATAAACAAAGGGTCTTTGGGTGACGAAGTACACTTTAACAATGGCACTTCTAGGTGACAGCGGTGTGGGCCCTTAACAGTCCAACATATATGCGTATGCGTCATCACCAATATTGAAGTGCCCCCAGCATTAAAGCTTGTGAGTCCTAACCACTCATTTATTTCGTTTTATTTCAATTTTAGTTACTCACGGAAAGGGCACAAATTAAATGGTCTTCCCTCTATACGCCGTAGAAGTGACGTCATAATCGGATTAACTACCATAGCAATAGATGAATACAATTTTTGAATAGACCGCCCTGCACTACAAGCAGATTGCACTAATCACCTGTGTATGTCAGTAAACATAGATTGAATACAATACCCCTCTTTTCAAAGATACTTATCTTACAGGTGCGAGTGATCAGCCTTTCTTTGACATATATGGTTCAATGCATCGGTACCGCGTGAACGTTGTAGTGCAGGGCGGTATAGTCAAAATTGTATTCATCTATTGCTATGGTAGTTAATCCGATTAACTACATCACTTCTACGGCGTATTGGGGTCGTGTTTCGAGATGTCATGGCAGTGTGTTGATTCACCAGTCCGCTTCACCATGTAAGCAGATTACAGCACAATGATTTATTCACAATTAAGGGGTGGGGTATGAACGTTTGGACATTATCTATTGTGCGACATTAGAGCACATCAGACATATCGAATTGCATTCTGAATACGAAGAATGTCCTTCTGATATCAAATAATTTTGAATTTTTTGAAATTCGCAATGTAATACACATTTTATGGCAAATGATTAAAAATTGATATTTTTGATATTTAACAGTACTCGAAGTAAACTTTAAGTGTATGTAGGTGGGATGAAAAGCCGACGATCAATTGAAAATTTTGACCTTTCGTATTGAAGATATGGATTTTTTCCCAAAGCACCAAAATAAATTAGGTCCATTTGGGAAAAAATCCATATCTTCAATATGAAAGGTCAAAATTTTCAATTGATCGTCGGCTTTTCCTCCCAGCTACATACACTTTAAGAATATATCATTAGATTTATATAATTTACTTCGAGGACTGTTTATATCAAAAATGTAAAAAATATCAAATTATATCGTGAAATTGAAAAATATTTAATATCAGAAAGACATTCTGCGTATTCAGAATGCAATTCGATATGTCTGATGTGCTCTCATGTCCCACAAAAATACTATCGAAATGCTCAAAACTCATTCCAGATCCCTTAACGGAAATGTAAGCATCTTATCCATGTTATCTTGTGGAAAGAACAAATCTTATCCATTACGGTTATCAGTATTATTTTCGAAGTGATCTGGTAAGCGTGGCTTCAGTAATCGCCCTACATAGGCAAAATGTTTGCTCTCTCACACCCCCACTATAACCCGCTTTTTATTATACACTTGCAAGAGAAAGCTGTTCAATCTGTTGCTATCATAATGTTACATTCATTTTGATTTAAGTACAGCAGGGTATAAACACTTGCTCATTATACGGAGCATAGTATACGCCGATTAGGTTAACCTCTAAATTGGTGCATTTTGTGTAGTTGGTTATCTTGTGACACTACTTATGTGACTTACATCTTTGACGCAAATGTTATAGCAAGATACTCCGGTACTTAAGGCCCTACTTACATGCATGTTAAACTTGTACTTAACTTACAGATTTGAATGTTTTTCACACCGGAAGAAAGGTGGTTATATTCTTGACAGTATTTTACTGATCAAAATAATTGTATTCAAAAAAAGCTCCAAAACCATTACACGATACGTTTGATCGCATAATATATTGAGTCGTGTTACATAAATATTATTGCAGTAAGTCATGACGTTCTTTTTGGGAAATGTTTAAACTTGTTGTGAATGTAGTCGGCACAGGAATAAGCCGGCGGGATAAGGGTTAGTTGCACATTTATTAATGTATATAGGTCTGAGAGCATTTCATAGGGCTTATGTCATCAATCCTAATATTTACATATAACACGCATGTCTTACAAAATACAATTTTAATCTAAATAAACGAAGAGTCGACACATGTTTAATGTTCTGCCGGTGAATAGATGACATAATTAATATACACCGTTACTTTATGCGATAGCTTACAGACGTCCTTCCTTTACATTATAGGACCTTGGTGTCGAGTGGAAATAATGAATTTAGGAAACCTTAAGGTGATAACATGTCGCAATTAATATTTCATTCTACCTTTGATATTGAATTTGTACGTTTTTAGAAGCATTACATGATGCAGTCATGTCTACAGTAGAATTCACCACGACCTTTGCAGGACTTAAACTAAACCCCATTAAAAGCTATTAAACCAAGATAACACTCATTGAAAACAGCTCAACTGATTAAATCAGATCTTCTCTGGTTGTGCACACGTGTCTGTTTTATCTGTGTGGTATCGCAATGAGCTGGTATTATAGTTTCAGTTGGGTAACCGATTATAAAGGAAACGCAAGGTAACAATGGTATGTGGGCCTTTGTTCACGAAATGAGACAAAGGTCTGCTTATTGTTAACCAGCATTCTTGAAAATGAGCAACATAATGATTGTTGACTTAACACGGTTTGGAAATAATTTCTTCATATTTTTTGGTGTTATCTGTCGTTTACATATCCTTCCTAAAACACAAAAGTGCGACTACTTCCAAACACCTAAATTAGCTAAAAATTTAGGACATGTTACAAAACTATATTTTCTAGAATTTCTTAGAATACTTTAAATGTAGCTTGTACCGTTTTTTTTGTGGCATCCTTCAGAAGTGAGCGGTCCGTTACAATACTTTCGGTCAAATCTCCATTCAATTAACACGGGGAGTTGGCTATGAGCTAGCTATGCCTTGCCCTCACTCATATTTTACCAAAGTGCGACTATTTCTGAACATCTAACCTAGCTGTAATTTTAGGTCATGTTAGAGAAATATATTTGCTAGAAGTTTGGAGAATACTTTTGTGTTTTAGGAAGGATATGTAAACGACAGATAACACCAAAAATATGAAGAAATTATTTCCAAACCGTGTTAAGTCAACAATCATTATGTTGCTCATTTTCAAGAATGCTGGTTAACAAAAAGCAGGCCATTGTCTCATTTCGTGAACAAAGGTCATTGTTTCCATTGTTTCCTTGCGTTTCCTTTATAATCGGTTACCCAACTGAAGCTGTATTATAGCAGCTCATTGCGATACCGCACATATAAAACAGACACATGTGCACAGCCAGAGAAGATCCGATTTAATCAGGTGAGCTGTTTCAATGAGTGTTATCTTGGTTTAATAGCTTTTAATGGGGTTTAAGTCCTGCAAAGGTCGAAGTGAATTCTACTGTAGACATGACTGCATCATGTAGCAAGCCAACACGTTGGTACGCGTGAATTACTGTGTGCCGTATCGTATTCACGTTCGAGTGCATGTCCCGATGGAAACTGACATGACGGATTCGCCATACCACTGACAACCATTTCGTGTATATCATGCCCATTTCACAATTTCATGTTTTTTCTTTATTATTTTGATTTTGAACTAGTTATGCAATGGAGTAGCTTTAGGTGCTCTCTTTTTCATGTTTCTCGTATCATGCTTGACAAGATAGTTCATGTTTTTTTTAAATTTGTTCACCCCTTGAGTATTTCTTTATTTTTGTTTTAACCGTATATCATTATAGCGCCATCTATAGTTTGGTATATTTTTGAGGGCGAACTGGTATCGGGGTGAAACGTGTCGAATTTATACATTGGCTACCCACAATTCCCGGGCGTGTGAAATTTCGCTAAATTGTTAATCACAAATCGACTGTTTTTCACGATTTCTTCGGAAATACATACATTTGAAGGGTCAAATGTCAGCATGGTAATGAGAAAAATATGATCATAGAATACTATGATACCAAAAACTCATCAACAATGAGATAGATCAGGGGGATAGTCGATATGATCGATCCCTTACAAGGTATCTTTACAATATTTTGAAGAAATTGGCAAATATTTTCTGTAAGGTGCATCTGATAAGCATGTAGTAAGTTTTTAGAAGATAAATTATATTTAGAATACTAAAAGTAGCCCTGTCAATCTATACCAAATATAGTTCTATAATAGTTTTGTCCAATTCAAAAACTATTAGCAGTAAGTAGATAATTGATCAATTCAAGAAAATGTGTAGTGCTGTAAGTGAAAAGTTTGACTCACTTGACAAAATTTTAAGCATTAATTTAATTTAACCACTTTATTAACTGCTTGAATTTTAGACATGTTAGATTATCTTACGAAAATCTTTTATTCAATGCCAGACTTTGTTAAAAATGTTGAGTTCGTTCACTTTTCGCAAACGATTTATTTAGTCGATCATAATCAAATATCATTTTTCAACTGACATTATAATAATGCTGAAATTCCATTGCAAGTAGACTTACGGTTCCTACGTTACCATGGTTACGGATGAACAAAATAATTGAAGTTTATTTAAAAATATGTATAAACACTTGTTTGTCAGTTTAAAGAGTGTGTTCAACATTGTTTCTACCACACCACCGCGCACTAAGGTTGTATGCAGACTTTTTATTAGACGTAAAATATTTGATGTAACATATCTACGTTATTTTATATATTTCCATTCTATTTCCAGTAATGTTTAAGTTCTAACGAATGTTTGATGACGTAAAATCGATAATATATTTCTACCAGATATTATACGTAACATATTATCGATTTTACGTCATCAAACATTCGTTAGAAATTAAACATTACGGGAAATAGATTGGGACAAGATTAAATAACGTAGATATGTTACATCAAATATTATACGTCTAATACTCGGAGTCTGCTTCCTATAGACACGATAGGGTTTGAATCAATTAAATTCATGATATCTGGGCTATTTTCGGAGGCTTAACGTTGACAATGTAGGTGTTTTCCTCAGACAGTCATTGATGCAATTCGAGTTGATTAAATTGGGCATTTATACTATTCAAATATACATTAAAAGAGTATTCAATTTCCGGTCAAATATGAATTTGATGTAATTAAACCGAGGAGCCAGTCAGTCAGTAGTGGGAACTACTTCATGTCTAAGTCGGGTAATAGAACAATTTAAGCGGGATTGTGCAATAAGCATGATAAATATTTGGCCCCAAAAGGGGTAGGCAAAATTTTAAAATTGTGTGAGAAATTTGTTGTGTTTGCAGGTCAACAGAGCAAAGTTCGACATAAAGTCAGGATCACTTTATGTCCTCCAATAGAACTGCATATTAAACGGTCAAAATAACCAGCAGGGTTTCTTTCACTTTCCCTTGTTATTTCAGCTCAAAATGGACAAAAACCCTTCCAGACAATAATTATTATTACTAGTATTATTTCAGCATTTTGAGTATTATACTCAAATTGCTAGAATAATAGAATAACGAATTTAAAATGTGAAGGAAATCGTACATTACAGCGTTGAATGTTAAGGAAATGTGCAACAAATGTCTATACATATGGCGGCCACGATCAGACGTCATTAGCGTTATTAAATAACCTAGATATTTGGACGAAACATTGTCTCCCGAGATCTCCCGAGATCTCAAGAACTAAGTCAGTAGTGTACTAAACGTCATTGCCCTCTGTTTATTCTGAAATTCATCGATTTTTAGTCCACTTTGGGATATACCGGTGCTTAAATGACAGTGCCCTGAATATTTGATTTAAAGTCAAATTGCTAGCAGAGAGCGACAAAAGCTGACAAAATTGCGTTATATTTGTGTACGTCTAAAATAGTAATCGTACTCGCCCACTGCCAGCGACAAAATTAGAATTGACATAGAGCAAATCGAAAGGGCTAGTAAAGAAATAAGCTTTTTTGAAATGATGTCGGGCACAAAAGGAGAGGGTGTACTTTAAAGTGAGTAATCTTTTGTATGCTTCTCAGCTGACAAAAATTACTCACTTCAAAGTACGCCCTCTCCTTTTGTGCCCGACATATTTCAAAAAGGCTTATTATTGTAGGTAAAAAGCTGTAAAAAGAGGACATGTTTAAGACAGATTAGAATTCCTAAATCAAAATTTTGTCTATTTTTTTTGTTTTAATGATTGAGGTTCTTGTTTTAAATCTTCTTGATTTATACTTCATGTGTGTTGAAAATACGCGTTTCCCCAAAAATGAAAGTGTATGATAAAGCTACGACAAAGCTACATTTAGGAATTTTAGGATATTTTAAATGACAATTTAGATTTTCTTGTTTACATGACTTTTCTGTTTTGTCACATTATAGTTCTGGTTTGAAACTGAGAAACGACATAATTTTCGGGCTAAAAACGGGCGACCAGCTGGCATTCATTTTTATAATGTTTCTGGTTTTTCACGACAGATAATTTTGTTGCCTTTAAATACTGCAAGTTAATGGAAATTTCAACAAATCTCTGGTTTTGGAGGCACTTCAAAAAAGAAAGTATCCATGAAATTCCAATTAAACAACGGCATTGAAAGTTGAGGCTACAAAAACAAAGACGACTCTATATGAATAAAATATTTACTTTATATCAACTAAATCGTACTTAAAAATATTAAAAAGTCAGAAAGCAATATTTTCCATACAATTCCACATTATTAAATCTGAATCTAGTGACCTATATAGGGCCTTTACCATGTTTACCGTTCTTCTCATACTGCAGTTACTGTCCGTTTTCCTATACACAATACACAGTGCTCTTTCCCATTGACGCGTGACCTCTACAAATAGCCCTACGTTAAAAGTATGGGGATATGACTAGTTAACGTCGCTGTGTGAAAAATAACCGGCCAATATTAAAAGTACTCTTCTAAAGTTCTAGAAAATATAGTTTTTAACATGTCCTAAATTTTAGCTAATTTAGATGTTTGGAAATATTCGTACTTTGGTGTTTTAGTTAATGTTATAGGTAATAGTACATTGCCTAGTTAACGTCGCTGTGTGAAAAATAACCGGCCAATATTAAAAGTACTCTTCTAAAATTCTAGACAATAAAGTTTTGTAACATGTCCTAAATTTTTAGCTAATTTAGGTGTTTGGAGAGGGTCGCACTTTTGTGTTTTAGGAAGGATATGTAAACAACAGATAACACCAAAAATATGAAGGAATTATTTCCAAACCGTGTTAAGTCAACAATCATTATGTTGCTCATTTTCAAGAATGCTGGTTTACAAAAAGCAGACCATTGTCTCATTTCGTGAACAAAGGTACACATACCATTGTTTCCTTTCGTTTCCTTTATAATCGGTTACCGAACTGAAGCTATAATACCAGCTTTATTGCGATATCGCACATGAAAACAGACACTTGTGCACAACCAGAGAAGATCCGATTTAATCAGTTGAGCTGTTTCAATGAGTGTTTTCTTGGTATATACGTCTAGCCCTTTTCTATTCACAGATTATCCATTGTATTTCTTTTGTTTATGGTTCGCTGCCCCAACCATTACCTAGAGTAAAGGAGGTGGCTAGCTGCCCAGAGACCATTATCAACACAATAGCTCAAGATAACGGTCTCGGTCTCGGGCTGCGAGCTAAACAAAAGGAATGCCATGGACATTCTAGAAACACTATGGAAAGGTTCACAACATACATGTAGAATCTGAGTTGGTTACTAGTCTCAGGTAGACTTGCAAAACAAATGCATTTACAGCTCGATTTATATGCAAATGTTACATGGCAAGAGAAAATTATAGAGGGCTACTGTAGTCCGTATAACATTAACAGTAATATTTTATATAACACCACTGGTGCTCAATTAATAAACATAGTTAAATTTATGCAAATTAAAATTTAATTAGCATAACTGAAAAGTAACCGTTTCGTCGAATGTATACTCAGTACATGTATTTAAACTTGCCACTAGTTTCTAGAAGGGAATTTGGAAATTTATTCGGTTGATACTGCCCTCGTTGAATTAGAATAAATTAAACTTCTTCACGATTACGTCATCGGGAATGAGATTGTGAAGGGTTGTTCCGGGGTTAGATCACTTCACGTCGGTAGCTGGAGCCTACAACACACAACTTCATAGAGCATTACAGTAGTGCTCTGGTCAATAACAGTACCGACAATTAATGCTAATTTCTTGTGTTTTGGTATGTTTATTCGTTTGTGTGAGGGGGGCCCGGTGGGGGATCTCAGGGTCGGGAGGTATGAGTGAAGAACTGTCTTTATCCTTGCCCAACCCAAAAACGCTCAACGGTCCATGCTAATTAGCTACTAGGCAAGAACCCCCGGGATACTACCCGACCAGGGGAGCTTCGCAACTAACCTGCGGTACTCATTACAAGTCAAGAGGCTGGGGGTGCAAAGCCTTACTATGACCTACCCATAATGGGGAGCACCATTGGACACTACGTCACTAGGTGTTTCAAATATTTGGTTACTCACATTTTTCTAAGATATAAATGTCATGGTGTTGAAACCGTAGAACAAACGTTGACAACTCTTTGCATTATTCATTAATCATTTGAATAACAATGGTCACGGGGTGAATACACTCCAGCGGATTAATAACCTACCAAACCACTTCAAATACAGATGTAAATTGAGATCAATAACTATTATTGATTTGATAATGCTGGTGTCTGATGTGTTAGTGTTTTTAATTTAAGAAAGTAAAGTTTGGCATTAAACTTATTTTTAAAGAATTATATATAGACGAATCCAAGTAGCCAAGTCATGGTCAGGATTTGGTCGGACATCTTTGGGTAGCCGCTAGCACCAACCTGGTGCTTTGAGCGTCAATTGTGCAAATAAAAGCCGCCTAACACCTATAGAAGATGCAAGGACGAGGAGGGTTAATAGAATAATAGCTAATAATATATATAATGGAGATAATTCCGCAGGTAATCCCGTCGCATCTATTCATACATATAGCCCTTTTGTTCGCAAGTACATCAATGCATAGATACCGCGTGTATTAATCCGATTATTATGTCACTTCAACAGCGAATAGACCATGCTGTGTGTTTTGTCGAAGGAACTGTATTGTGTTATTCTTTTGTCTGCCTGTGTTTTCGCGGAAGGTGTAAAACGGGTGATGGAATGCAGTTTAAAATTTCCGCCAAGGCCGAATCATTTCACATTTTGAGTGCATTGTAGCCGACGGCTACCCAACTAAAGGCTGCTAGTCAGGTGTAGGAATGCGTGTATTTGGATTCGTCTATACATATTTTGATGCAAACAATTTAATTTTGCTCGCCGTATATGTAAGATAAACGGTTCAAAACAGACCATTACCAGAAATAACGGGCGTGTTGTTCATGACTGGCTCAATGTTAGTTGGTTTGAGGTTTCGACCCCTATCGGGGTCTCAACCTCAAACCAACTAACATCTCACCAGTCATGAACAACACGCCCATTATTTATGAAAATGGTCTGCTTCTCACCCTTTATCTACTACTTAATAGCTTTTAATGGGGTTAAGTCCTGCAAAGGTCGAGATGAATTCTACTGTAGACATGACTGCATCATGTCTTTCTATAATCGCGGAGAATGCGGAATCCAAAGTGCGCTCTCCCGTTCCTTTACATTAATGCGAGGCATAAACTATATGCGGCGCTATCTCACAGTCGGGAGCAGCATGGAAGTGAGACTGAGCAGAGAGTTTCGACCAGGAAAGCGGAGGGGTGGTATCTTCATGTAATAATAATAACAAAATACAAATAAAGAATGGAAAACGCAGAACATTTCAACCGAACAAATTATTAAACAAGCCCATGCATGGCATGGGTAAATAATTATGTTTAATGTTTACATCAATAATAAAGTTTTAAACTTTCATAATTCGTACTCAGAAGTATTATAGTTTACAGTGGGGGGGTAGGCCTACTCACGTTTGGTTTTGGGGTGTGTCATTGAGAATTTGACAGTGGACCATCAATAATAATATAATAATAATAATAATAATAATAATAATAATAATAATAATAATAATAATTATACTAATAATAATAACAATAATAACGATAATAAAGATAAAGATTATTTGATACATAAGGCTGAGTTCACATAGAAGTATACGGTATACGGTATTCGCATTACGAAATACGCTCATTCGATCAGGCTGAGTTCACATAGTATACTCCTATATGAACTCAGCCTGATCGAATGAGCGTATTTCGTATAGCGAACAGCGAGTATGTCAGTTTACCATTTTCTTCGTCTTATCAAATGCTTGTAACTTTACTTCTTGAGGTCACATTGCATTCAATGAGGTGTCATAATGTGCAGAATTAGATAGTGCATCTATTAAAAAAATGAATTTACCCACATATGGTTTAGGTTTTTAAAATTTGGACGGTATACGCTGCACTAAAATCGAACACGCGCGATTCCCACTATACTATACTAAACGCAGGTATACGGCCTTTTCGAATAGCTCTTATGTGACCCGGTCCTATGAAATTACCTTGCTCGATTTAAGCTATACGCGTCCACCTGCAAAACGTGCATCGTATACCAGAATAGTATACTTCTATGCGATCGTAGCCTTATGTGACCCGGTACTATGAAATTGCCTTGCTCGATTTAAGCTATACGTGTGAACCTGCAAAACGTGCACCGTATACCCGAATAGTATACTTCTATGTGAACGCAGCCTTATGATTAAAAACAGGAATTATAAAAGTAGGGACAGGACAGTTTGTTTCGCGACCTTCACATAATTTCTTTCTTACATCTTCTCTGGTAAACAACACAGACAATACATTGTTTAAAAGAACAGTAGGCTACTCGAACTTCAGAATAATGTCAAGTCACATTGAATCAGGACACACATCAATATTAAAGCTATCAGTCTGAATGTAGTCTGAATCTCAATCGATTCTACACCTACCGGTCACAGCACAGAAGTATATGTCCCATCATGCATTGCTGGTAAGCAGCATATAATCGCAGTGCAATGGGAAGTTGCCAAATTGTCAAAAAATTGACAAAATTAATTCTCAGTTTGACTATTTTGAAGATGAAAAAGATGAAGATGTCGGCTATATCTGATTACTTTCTATAAACAATGAACAAAGACCATAAGGCTATTTAAAATCTATTATTATTTATATTATTATTATTATTAGTAGTAGTAGTAGTAGTAGTAGTAGTAGTAGTAGTAGTAGTAGTAGTAGTAGTATTAGTATTAGTATTATTATTATTATTATTAATATTATTAATATTATTATTATTATTATTATTATTATTATTATTATTATTATTATTATTGTTAGTGTTATTATTATTATGTATTTATTTGTTTTTAACTGTTAGTCTGTTTTGTTTCTCGTCCCCCTCCCATTCTGTGATTAGTCACATTAAAAAAAAACGTTTTACGTTTAGGAAAACTGTATACACTTGAAATTAATTTTTATGTGGCCTAAACAAAGTCTATGGTTCAATCGTCTGCAATGCATCATGGGTAGGTAAGCCATGCAACGCTGCTGTTACGCTGACCATATGAATTGGTTACTATGGATTACTCGAGCCAAAGCGCCCCACGGAGCAGAATTTTGCATGCAGACAAGTAGCCTACTAGAAAAGTAAATAGCCTAAATTGTGTAAAATAAAAGTGCATGTAGATCGATAGATGTCGATTATCGTTTGTGGTGTTGCTAGTTTTGCCTCCCAAGTAGGTTGTTTAAATATAATATTGTCCATTGCATAGGAAGGCAGTAATGTCTTGTGATAATTAAACATACCTTCTTCGCCCCGACAAAAATATCATAGCGAAAAAAAATAATAATATAAAAAAAAGGGAAAAAAAGACCATTGGGCTGCCTCCCTCTATGGCGAATGATATAGTGGCAACACTGAACTGCATATTGAGAGAAAAGTGCCGGTCAACATGGTTGAGCTGAATACCAGTTAGAAAAACACACTATTAAAAACTACATGCCTATGACAAATGATGTCATAATTTCCGATGTTACCACGATGTAGGCCTACCAAACGCATGATATTTTGAAGCACACCTCTGCAGATGTAAGGTATTGTGATCTTGTCTCATTTCTTTTTATTTGTGTTGATCTTCTTCTTCTTCTTCCTTATAAGTGCCTCCCTCATATGTATGAGTATTGTCGCACTGCGTACAGACAAGCTGTACTTATTTTTTACTCTGGAACCTAGAGTAGATGAGTGTATTTTGAAGTAGTAGGCCTACAGTCAACATGACCGGGATGATCCCCTGCTCTTTTCGAATAGCCTGTGACGTTCTTTAACGTGCACACTACAATAATGTGAGAAAATATGCATGTACACGGGACCGACAGCTTAAAGTGCCCTCCGAAGCACTAAGCAAGTAGAGTGAAGTGTCTTGCTCAAGGACACAAAGAGCCGGACCTGGGATTCGAACCCTTGACCCTTGGGTTCACAGTCCTATGCCTTAACCGCTAGGCCACGCTCTCCCCTCTTTATATTTATATAGACATAGTTTTTCTGTAGAACACGATCATGTCAGAAATAAATATTTTGTTCTGGGACTGATTATTCGGACACGATTTTCCTGTATCTTATTTAGACTGTGCATACATCAACATGATCAATATATAGTAGGCCTATATACCATGTTTTATTAAAATGTGTTCACACACAGAATTTAAAATCTGTGGTTCACGATAATCTAGACGGAATAATTCCCCTCCAAGAACCTCCAAAAAATGTTTTAATTAGGCCTATATTATTATTAGTCAGAATAATCAGTCCAAGAACAAATAAAAAGTTACTGACTTGATCGTGTTCTGCAATGTTTAGGGGCCTATACAATCTAATTTAGTAGGTGTACTAAACATTTATAAATTTACTATGATAATTATAGGCTTAGGGCCCTATGTCCGAATGTAGGAGAGAGAGGTGACCTTTAAATTGTTTAACCATCATGTGCGAACATTCATGGTTGTGATTTGAGGGGAAATCCGGTGGGGGTACACAATTATAAAAAGCCATAATGTGCGATTTGAATTATAGGCCAAGCAAATTAAGGAAAATCAAGGCTTAACCTACCACCAATTGCAATAGAAACCATTTAATCACCATTCATTTCAGAAAAGTATAGCCTATTGAAGAAATTATCAAAAGACCCCAAAAGTCTAAGTATTAACCATAACAGTGCTTAATTTGCAAAATCCAAAATGGCCGAAATGGGGTGAAATTTCAAAGTTGGTCAAATCTTTTAAGGAAAATCAAGGCTTAACCTACCACTAATTGTAACAGAAACCATTTAATCACCATTCATTTCAGAAAAGTATAGCCTATTGAAGAAAATTTAAAAAAAATCCCCAAAAGTCATAATGTGCGATTTGAATTAGGCTATAGGCCAAGCAAATTAAGGAAAATCAATAGAAACCATTTAATCTCCATTCATTTCAGAAAAGTATAGCCTATTAAAGAAATTATCAAAAGACCCCAAAAGTCTAAGTATAACAGTGCAAAATCCAAAATGGCCGCTTATACGGGGGTGAAATTTCAAGTTGGTCAAATCTTGTTTAAAACCATACCAATGTCTTGCTCTCATCATAAGGATTCAGAAAAGATATAGTTTGACCAGTCTCCGACATCCAGGTCTTAAGTTATAGACGAAATTGTACTTTAATGTAATTCAATGAGACTTATTCTTTATTTATTACTAACTCTAGTATATTTCCAACATTTGTCCATGTCCTCGCAGAATCACTGAAAATCTCTTTTAAGCTATGGTAACGGAACTCTCACATTGTGCTGGTTGGCTACGTAATTTGTTGACGCGCTGTCCATGTGCAAGGAAAGGTCTAGTAGAAGCAGATGCCGATACAGGATGGAAACGTCAGAATAATGCAGCCAGGAAAAACGTCGCTTATCAGTTGGTTTCACCCACCCACAATGGCCAACTACAACGAATATACAGGTATGTATACGATACACTTGACTGGAAATGAATGCATTTTACCAGTTTTGTTACACTTTTTTTTTCCGACGAGTGAAAAATTATAAAATCGTTGATTAGTATTTTTACCGTTTCCAGTATACATAAATCTTATGATATATTATTAATGGTCACTCTTACAGGATCGAATGGCCTCGATAACTTTACAATGTAGATAGTACAAACTGTTCTTTTTCTAAACCACATTGGGTACATGACAGCAGCAGGAGCACTACTTTAATTTTGGATCCATATATAACTAAACCAATCTATAAAGCCAGTTAACTTATGAACCTTGGTAACAGTGATGAGAAATAATTTACTATAGAGGAATGATTTGATATCTTTTCTATTTCTTTATCTTTTTCTATTTTTAAAACTAATGCGGTTCTTTTTTTAAACTCAAAATTTGATTCAAATTTCGAAGCCAACAGTACGTGCACGTGGTTTTCTTCATGTAGCTGCACTATGTGCAGGTCTACTTAAAGGGGGGAGGGGACTGGGCATGGGCGGCTTATTTTTGGTCTTGAGGTGGGATGGTCTTAGAGGTGATACGCACCTGTTCGTCCCATTCTCTGCACTGGTATTAATTCGTATTTTAAACATGTATATTATTGTAATCTTTTCAGAATGTATTTTGCTATTTTATATTTTACTGTTATTATGATATTGTGCAATCTCCAGTGTATAGAGTCTAATAAATAAATAAATAAATAAATAAATATACTTTGAAGTAATATTGGAGCACTTTTAATTTTGATCACTGTATGATAGTTCTCTGGGCAATCATGATAATCCACGTCCACGGTAGCATCTCACAATCCTGAATCTGTAGGTCTCAGAGATATAGATAACACAAGAAATATCGTGCAGACTGCATAGGCCTATTTGTAGAATTTTAAAATTTTAAATATTAGGGCGATCAACAGGGGGGCAAGAGCGGGTGCAATATCTCAATTCTTGCACCCTGGCTACTCTAATGCTGTTTACGAAATTAACTCTATATAAATCACCAGAAATCGATTTTGTTCGGAAAGATTTTGCTTGAAAGAAAATCAATTTCTGATCAGATTTATATAGAGTCGAACTTGAAAAAAGGGACCTGCAAAAAGCTGCCAAAGTTACACACTTTCACTGTACCCGCTAGTTACAGACTATAAAAATATTGTTGATATTGTACTTACAGAAATGATGGTGCCGAGGCTCTCCGTGAACATATTAAAATGGTTTTGCCCAAGTATCTATACTTTAATGGCAGGAAAGCTGGTATCATTACCAAATTGGAATTCGCCAGATATAGGCATCGTTTATCAAAGAAAGCAGAGACGGAGGTAAGTCATGCTCATCATATCATTTAATTGATGCTTTTTAATTTGTCTCTGGCGCTATTCAGTGAAGTTGCAAAATGTATGAATTTGAAAGGTCGCGCATTTCTTGGATTATAACTCTGCTGAAGATCTTGAAATATCAGAAAACCTAAAAATCGACAATATTTTTGAAAAAATGTTGCCAATTGTTTCGACATGCAAACATGATTAAAATAAAGAATTGTTGTACAGTGAGTAGTAAATGTAATGCAGTGCGACAAATCACTATAATTTTGACTCTTTCTACTCAGGTCCCCGGCCGTTGCTGGCTATGCATCTATACCATTGTATACCAGGCGTTCCGCTTAATAATATACTTCAGATGACGGATGAAACGTTTAGCTGGACCTTAAATCCAGCCTACCAGTCACTTCAATACTCACTCTCTCATTCTTGCAACATACATTGAAGCCCCATGGTTCAGCTTTATGGTTCACGTTATCATTGTCAAATGAAATGATATTGAAGTATGAATTTTCCAAAAGGGACTAAGAAGTAGGCTACCTATGTTTCTATTAAGAACACGAACACGAAAGGTCTCATATTTAGAACCTTTTGACAATTGATTTGTATTTCCATACATTTAGGCATGTGAAATTTGTAACTGCGACTCCAAGCGTGAACACATGACGGTGTGTGACGAATGCGGATGTACATTTCACATTTTCTGTCTCAATCCATTACTTGCTAAAGTTCCGGATGACTTGTGGTTCTGTGACAGCTGTAAAGAGGTAAGCATGTGTGAGCTTATATAGACATGATGCAGACAGACGCATGCTTTTTGCAAGCTTGTGAAGGCTTAAGTTCGTATAAGCTCGTTTTGATATTTCGTAACTGAGAACCTAATATCCGTATAGAATCCGGGTATCAAACAAAAACATTTCATGACGGTGTGTGACGAATGCGGATGTACATTTCACATTTTCTGTCTCAATCCATTACTTTCTAAAGTTCCGGATGACTTGTGGTTCTGTGACAGCTGTAAAGAGGTAAGCATGTGTGAGCGAGCTTATATAGACATGATGCAGACAGACGCATGCTTTTTGCAAGCTTGTGAAGGCTTAAGTTCGTATAAGCTCGTTTTGATATTTCGTAACTGAGAACCTAATATCCGTATAGAATCCGGGTATCAAACAAAAACATTTCATGATAAAAAGTTTCTTGAAAATGTCGTTGCTATTTGTTGCTCTTATCTGATGTTTTAGTGTCTACCTCTTGTAAAGATGCAAATATGATTTAAGATAAATAGCGCCATCAGTGTTCACCTTTTCTTAAAGATAACGTAGTTTTACATGCAATCAAATAACCGTGAGATTGCGTCATTTATCGTGGTAGACAAGGTATTGAAATACATGTATACGAAGTTTAAGTTATACAGGGTGTCCCATAAAAAGTAGGGTCCGACGAATGTGATGATATTTTTAAGATTCATAAAAGCAAAGATTGTACTTCTAGTATTATACTTCACGTTTGAGCGATCGGCTTGAAGTCTCTTGAATGGGCAGACAAAGTTGGTTACATGAGATATTATAACCAAATCGGCCTATATATAACTTTTTGATTGTTTGGTGATGCCGACCCGTGCCCAAGGACTGTATGTGGACTTGGTTCATCCTGATCTATGCTCGCTCTCGCAGATTTTATCCGGGATCTCCGGTAATCCTCCTGCTTTCAAAATCGGTGACCAGTTGTTTGGTTTTGAAAAACTTTCTTCACCCAATGGAATTTTGGGAGCTGAACAGATAATTGGTGAATACTATCTACTAAAGTGCGGATAGGTTTGCGCCTGGTTCGGCTACAACCAGTCTAGTTGATGCGAGCAGATGATTCATACATAAGTGGCAGCTAAATTATATTTATTTATTTATTTATTTATATTTATTTATTTATCAAGGATTTAGAACATCTGAAGCACACAGATTCAACACTGGAATACATGATGGAAGAAGATGATGACGTGGCCGATGTCAAGCATCATCCAGCATGTTGGAATCTGAAGATGCGTGGCGTAGTCGGCGAGACTCCATTGCATATATGCTTCTTGTCTAGTACCGAAGATGATCTAGCTATTGCGAAAGTTATGCTGGAAGAATTCCCTTATCTGGCGCATGATATTTATGAAGGAACAACTTTCTTTGGTAAGGATTGCTATTGTTATCAGCAGTGGGTGAGCAACGGGGGTGGGGCATCATGCGGGGGTAGGTAGCATGCGGGCCACACCCACAAAAATAATAATTAAACTTCGGCTTTGTCCTCCTCCCAGGTTTCTACGCAGTCCGAACCAACAAAAATCACCAAAAATCCCATTATTTTGAGCCAAAAATGCAACATTTTTGGCAAATTTTTGGTTTTACGATTGTTGCCCACACCAGATTTCGCTTGCCTCTTGAGAAAATATCCTGTTCCCACAACTTAATTATTGGTATCGTGCGTAATTTACACTGCATTTATCTAGTTTCATTTCAATTGGGTACATTTCGGTTTTCACCGCAATACCAATTTTTTGTTGGTGTGATTAAATTTCGGATTAAACATGTTTTAAAAACCGGAATTAAAAAACATCAGTAACAAAGTAAGAAACATGTAAAGTGATCCCGCCCGGGATACGAACCCAGCACCTCAGATCACCTGACAGCAGCTCAGTTGCAAAACTGTTGTCCTTTCCAAATTTGCATTGACATGTGGAACTTGTACAGTTTCTCCTTTTCGATGGTCTAAGAAATCATATGATAAACCTTCAGCTCACAAAGCCTACAAGTATAACGTATAAGCATGTAGCCAAGTTTAATAGCTCATTTGGTAATACGCTTGCCTTTGGTGTGTGACAGTACGAGCTCGAGACCCAGCAGTGTTAAATTTTGTTCCCGTGAAGTTGAGATAGCTTGAAATCCCCTGGACAAGGAACTTACTACTAATTTTCCCGGTTTATACCCGTACGATACTCTGATACTTTTTTAAAAAGCTGATTCTGGTTGCGATGATTAATGTCAGTAGATAGGGTTTGCACTTGAACTGTGCATTCCATGGTATGGTTAATGGAATGCTATTGACCACTGTGCTCAGCGACTCTTTGTTAAGTGTGCTGCCTTGCGGTGTGATCATCGCCCCGGGGTTGGGCGTTAATTTATACATTTATTTTATTTACGGTCACAACCATGTTCGACGTCGGCTTTATTTTATAATGATAACATATTTCTTTCATCAACAGGAGAAAATGCTCTTCATTTTGCAATCGTACGACAAAACATGGAAAGTGTCAAATTGCTAGTACAATACGGAGTCAGTCTTGTCGCCCGCGCCAGAGGAACCTTTTTCCTTCCAACTGATCTCAAGGAAGGTACATGCAAGAAGGAAAAGACACGCTTCATGGGAACTGCATATTATGGTGAATACCCACTAGCTTTCGCCGCAAGCTTGGGTTTGGATCAAATGTATGACTATTTTATCCGACAGAGTGAGCTAAACCCGTCTTTGGGAAAGGTTAATCCCAATGCTCAAGACACATTTGGTAATACGGTGCTGCATTTGTGTGTTATCCACAAACAGAAGGTAGGTTGTTGTTCGTTTCTTCAGCTTAAAGGAAGCTCCGGCAATCACAACATTATGCCTTATATGTAAGAAAAATAATTGTCAAGTACGAATCACGTGGTTGTATTTAAAACAAACTCATAATGACCATGAAAACGAATAAAAACATCCGTCTCTCAGCACGCGATATTAAAAATTCCAGGGCGCCGAACGTGCAATGACGTCTCAGTATACAATGAAGGCCGACGACAATGGAGCACAAAATAATAACATTTTGAATATCGCGTGTTGAGAGCCGATTGTTTTGATTCGTTTTTATGATCAATATGAGTTTGTTTTGAATAAAACCATGTGATTCATGCTTGATTATTATTTTTCTAACACACAAGGCATACTGTTAATCGTATGTGCAATAGAGGCATTATGTTAGATTTCGAAATTACATTTGCAGAATAATATCCAAAACATTGGCACATATTTATCTCTTATCCATTGGGATTTGAAATTATTCATGAAGTGATTCAAGTTGCTCCTGGAAGCATCTTAAGTCCCACCACCCTCAGACTTGACACCTTAACAGTGCTACACATTGACAAAACGCGGCTATTTACACATGACGAAATGTAATTAGACTTGTTGCTATTGGACCAGAATGAGTAATATTGGATTTTGTTTTTAAAGAACCTAAAATGATTTGCTAGAGTTGGTACACTCATTCGGACCCATCGGACTGGTTAGGCCACAGCTTATTCACGGTACATTACGGTATTATGAGGTCAATAATGCCTAATCTTTTCTACATCATAAATACAGTGTGTACATAATTAGCTAATATTCAATATACCCCTTCGAAACTGTTTTACTGGTTCTAACAGAATACAGCTTATCCACTGTAAATTACGGTATTAGGGGGTTATCCAACTTACAGTAATTTTCTGGGGTTTTTTCTTTTCTATATCCCAAATAGAGTATGTACATAGATGCATGCAAACATCGAAGTTTTCCAGCAGACCAGAATATCAAGAACAAGATGGGAATGACGCCTTTGCAGCTGGCTTGTAGGCTTGGGCACAGCGATATGTTTGATGTCATTTTAGACCTTAGCAGTCGGCCATTTTGGACATATGGCAAGATTACGTGCTTAGCGTGTCCTCTGGATATTCTTGACAGCGTAAATTCAGATGGAAAGAAGAGTAAGCTTGCTTGAGATAGAGGCCGTCAGCCTTTCGTCATCTTGTGGGTACAAATGATACGCGTGTGCATGCGTCGGACACTACGCGCAGGGTGCAGCTTGCCACGCAGCTGTTATCGCGCATCGACACGGTGATTTTGCTGTTCACGCATTGAGATCGAACGACCATCGCAGCGTGTACCCACAAGATGGCGGCATATGACGTCACGCTGACGGCCTCTATTAAAACATAATGTTGCTGTTTTTCTGCTGTAGGTTTGTTAATCCCACGAGAACTACCTGCCGATTGGCCAAAATGAATATTGTGTCCAATTTTGAACCAATCAAGGAGGGTATTAAAATAAGTAATTTAAAGTATTTAAAGTCTTTAAAGTATCTTGATGTTATTCCGGGATGATTTTACTAATGTTGAAATAATTATCTTCTCTTTCAGACGAAGGTTCAGCTTTAAATTTGATCATAAAAGGTACCACAGCAGGGCATTTCAAAATGTTAGAGAGCGATGTAGTTGCTAGACTATTGGATGAGAAATGGAAAAGATATGTCAGGGTTAGTACTGTATAATATTATGCTTTTCTAAGGATTTTTAAGGACATTAACCTCGCGAGCGCACACTATATGTACCGAGAGAATAACCGACCTCTAAGAACTGATAGAGTATTAAATTTTCTTCTATCAGGTGGAACACAATGGAACCAAGAAAGAAAAGCTCAACAAGATAATAGTTGATTTTCAATGTCTTAACAAAGGCAAATGTTGAAAATATAATAATGACATTTTATGCATTTGTTTGTCCTCTTGAACAGAGTCGATTTGTGTTTAAGTTTTGCTGGGCTTTGCTGCATCTCACTCTGCTGTACATTGCTACACAACTCAGACCAGCCAATCGGGATAATCTATTAGGACCAACGGACACCAAGTCAATTGTAAGTCAACATGGTCAATAGGCGATATTGACATTAAATTTCTCATGCATTGTTGGGCCGTTTAAAATGTTTTACAACAATTTTGTGTTCTTTCAATGTAAATTAAAACGAGAGGGTACCCCTAAGGGTTTTAATGCGCGCGTGTTAACGCCAAAACGACTTCAGCTTATCTATCTTTGATTGGCTGATAAATAAAGTATACATTGCCGACAGGTCAAATATTTTGAGTAGCGAGTGCCGGCGCTATAGATAGAGGACTAGTAAAGGCCACAATTCGTATTATTTATTCTCATTCTTATATATATTTTTTATGAATACCGTATATAGATTTGTAAGGAAATTTGAACTAACCCACCCTATCAAAATAGTCGGTACATCCACAGTGACAGGCGACATCCGAAGTCATGCGATTGTCCAATCAGATTTTGTGTATGCTGTTTTCTACTGATAGGTGCGATACATAATGGAATTGGGCATGTTGATAGGATGCACGGCAACGTTTATCGTTGAATTCAAGGAATTGAGACTGCTGAAACCAAAGCGGTACTTTCAGAATTTGGTAAGTTATAATTATTTCCTTTTCAGCCACTTAGTAGCTTTTAGTTATTATGACTCTTATACCCACATCAGAGGATGATTTCAGGCGGCATAGGAAGCGCAACACGTGACGTACGAGGCTGGCGAAGATACAGGGCAGCCCCATTCCAAACACACGGTTAGCAATTACAAATGGAAAATTAACATACTTGCAGTGTGGTACATTGTCGTAGCCCGACGGTTTTAGAGTAAGATAATTTTGCTTTGACACCACATAACAAATTTAGAATTGTTTGTGAAGATTTCATGATTATGTGTTAATCCAATGGCGACCTCAAAATTGGCGATATCGCTTCCATCACCGCCTGGATGATTTAAGCACTTCCCATCACGCCACTGTGTTGAATTGCGGTTAGTATACAGCTGTGTGAGTGAACATGACACCACTGCTCGCACATTGCATTGACGGGCATGGTTAAATTTGAATTTGGACTGATATATTTACAATAAAAACGCATTCAAAATGCTACTCGATTTCACATTTTATGTTTCCTACAGAAGGTGTGAATTATGCATACATCACTTTTGTTCTGAAATGAAATCGACCAGGTAATAATGACGCACGCACAATTCTTAAACAACATCTTTTGCACAGAATTCAATGGGATTTGAAAAGTAAAGTGGCAGTTGAAACTCGAGTGATAACACGTTTGCAGTGCATGACGGGGCTTCCTTAAATCATCAAGATTAAACATTGAGTAATCGGACAACATTTCAAATTAGTCTAGTCTAGAGGTATCACGTGTGACATCGGTTGGTCTGAACGAGTTCGGAAATGTTCCAATACGACCTAATTTGATCGCAAAATGAGAATTGTAATCTCTTGATTTTATTAAAGATCTCAGATTTTGTCACAAGTTCAGTCGTTTAAAAAAAGGAGGGGTCATTGGGTATAAACAAATAAAACGGGGTCATCGGGTATACAATTTAGAATTTGGTATGATTTTGTTTGAAGGGTCATCGGGTAGAAAGCTTCTATTTTGTTTCCCAATTTGCCAGACTTACAATACAAATTTGCTGAAATTTACTGGCATTTTAATGACACATTTCTGGAAGAAGGTGGTAACCCAACTTAAAACAAGGGGGGTCGTCGGGTTTACAAAAAAGGAAGTCATCTGGTATAATTGACACCAGAAAGGGGGCTATATTGACAGACAAAGATACCCGTTACTTCAAAAGTGGAGTTCCCTCCTTCCATGCTTCATAAAGGATGCTGACATGCACTATAATTAAAGACGGAGATAAAAAGAATTTATCGCGTCTGACGTCATCTGTCAATCAAATTCGAGCACGGTTTGTTTACAAGTGTCGTGATGATGACTTGCTGAACGCGGCGGTATAGCCGGGCGCCTTATCATGCTTATTGTTAATTTTGCACCTTCAAACATGCAAACCATCTCAAAATGTTGGTCTTTATAGTAGTGTTTATTTCTTGGTTTCCTTCCTTTTCTCTCCAGATTCAGACCCCAGCGAGATTGGTATTTATCATAGGATGCTTTCTGCTCTATATAGGGTACCTGCAGGTAATATGGGACCATTAAGGACGTTTAGCTTATTTGCATAAAAACTAAAGAAGATATGCCCACAAGAGATTGTTATGATGAACAACCTGTCCTTTAAGATTAATAAAACAGGCAATGTTACCTTGTTTTTATGTTTGTTTGGACGCTATGACGTCAAAATGACGTCATCGTCAAAGTGTCCCATATTACCTGCATGTGCAGGTAATATGGGACACTGTGTTATCTCTATGGTGAAAATCAAAAGTTCAGAAAATCACTCTTTTGTTCTAAAAACATTTTTGTTACATGATTTTGAATGTTAAATGCAAATTTCTACAAGAAAATTCAATTTTCTAAATAGTTTTGATTTTCGCATTGACAATGCACACAATTTCCTATGTGTCCCATATTACCTGCACCCATTCAGTTGAAAATCAGAGAAAATAATCATTTATAAAAGGAAAGTGCCACTTGTCAGTGGAATTTTACCTGCTGATAAGCTTAACCCATCACCTAAAGATCATAAAAAATGACAAATGCCCCCTCAGTACCAGAGTTTTTGGATACACAATCATAAAATGTGACGTCATTGATTTTATATCAGGCCAAAAAAACCACATAATTTTTTGGGCAATTTCACTCTTTTTGGCATTGATTTCCAAGAGTTTGATACACAGACTCCAAAACTGCATTTCTAGAAGCACAATTGATGTCTCTAAACACTTAACAAATCAACTTAAAGTGTTTACCTTCTCTAAGCTACTTTTTGTTAAAATGAAAACAGGTGTCCCATATTACCTGCTGTCCCATATTACCTGCACCTACCCTATGTGCCATATTTCGCCTTACTGGTCGCTACACATTAGAAGATATGACGCTGATGATTGCTATTCCGTGCTCATGGACTTATATATTCTTCTTCTACAGGTAAGGCTGAGTTTATACTCCCATCACTGAGCGACGAGCGTTTGGTATTTGACCAATGAGGTAGCTTGCAACAAAACGCGCTCTATACCTTATTGGCCAAAGCTAAAAACCAATTGCCCGTCGCTCACAGCGATGGACTTTAAAACACTCATGGTTAGTTTGAATTATATCAAAATGAAGGTATGAATTAGGTATAAAGAATAAATCAACTTTAGACCAACAAAAAGTACGTCTCAGTGCTTGCCAAGATTCTAGAATCTAATTTCGACTAAAACTTAGTCAAAATAAGTTTGAGAAAAGATGCTTGAAACTTTCAAACCATACGGTACTCTTTTTAAACATAGAATGAAATATTTTCACTGTTCAAGTGTTAATTACATATTTCTTCCAACAGATGTTTTAATACACATTCTACCAACATTGTGGTAAAAATAAATATGATGGGACAATAAATGAGATAAATGCGCACTGCAAAACGAATGAGCGCAGCAGCTTTATAAGACATGCTTTTGACCTTCAAAGCTGTTTTCGCAATCTCTTCCAATTATACTGCATTTTACCGTTACCATTTATTTACACCAATTTACAATTTGAGACATTTTTGTTTTAAATTACCAATGTGAAGGTCAACATTTGGCCTTTGTCCTTTTTGCTAATAACTCCAGACAGGGCCGGATTTACCATTGGGCCAAACTTTGGAGCCCCAAATTGCCATGTGTAGGCCTATCTTTATTTTTAGCCCTCAAAAAACCATTTTGGGCCCAAATAGTGTAAAATTATAAAATTTTGCGCCCTTCGCGCGCACTGACACTTTATGTGTCATAATTTACCTGCACTTTAGGCTCAAATAATCTAAAATTGAAATTTTTCGTGCGCAAATATCGTAGTCAAATCTATGCTCGTATCCCTCTAAATTGTAGTGCTCCCGCGGCATAAATCAAAACCTTACCAAAGAGTGGTGTATAAGCCTTCCTCACGATTAATTTGGGGCCTCCAAATTGTGAGGGCCCCAAAAAGATAAATCCCGCGGCTCTGACTCCAGAACCTTCTCAAAGTATACATTTTATGAATTTGTTTGCCCAGAAAAATACTGTGGTGGGATTTAAAACAAGATTCGATCAATTTGTCCCCATGTAACCCCATGCTGGGACCCCCTGTAGAGAATAGATTCAGCTGGTAACCCAGACTTTTATGCCTATGATCCATAGAAAACACCTATAAAGGCCAACATTTTGTTACTCAGTCATATCAAAATATGGGAGTTGACTCCCTAAGACATGTAAGATAAGCAGCCCAATGGAAACTCTAATCGGCTTGTGCAAGCAGCAGAAATCTACTTTATAAATTTATGTTCATATTCGGTATGTGTTTATATGTTTCAGAGGGACTGAGTCACTGGGGCCTTACGTTGTAATGATTGGCAAGATGCTGAGTGGTGACATACTTAGGTTTTGGATCATTATGTCCGTAGTTCTTTGTGTTTTCGCTACAGGTGAGTCATTGAATCGGCAAAGTGTAGATGATATAAATGAAAATTAGACACATTACCAAAGGTATATCCCTAGGTTTAACAATAATAATTTATGCCATGGCGAGTTCCACAACTTATCTACCAAGGCAGCTAAGCTAGTGCCCTGGTGCTCTTTGCCATTGCTGCTCATGCACTGCTCAACCACACATTCAGAACTTTACGGGAAGCACCGTAAAAAAACTTGGCGACTGGAAGCAAAAAAGTTTCGCACCACGTACGTCGAAGTTCACTGTTCAAAGGGCGAACTGTTGTTACGAAAACAAAACGACTGGTAAATAAAAATCCCTTTAAAAGGGAATACCCAGGCCGTACGGAGGTCACATGACAACCCCCCCCCCACCCCCGGACTGCCCCACCTTAGTTCCACATAGCTGCAAAGAGGTAGGCAGTGTATGCAGTAAGCCTATATAAAACACAGGTCTTCTGATCAGTCAAGAAGGTGGTGATTCAACCAAAGAACTAGTACTCCACAACTGAGCTATGATTGCTGAATAGGCCTAAGTATATGAACTACCTGTATGCTACTAGCCATACTAGTACTACATGTTGCCCTCTGACTGCAGTCAGAGAACATCAGTCCCCATTATGCCAATATGTTTGTATATAAATGTATATATGTGACGTGTCATGTCAAAAGGAGACACTTTTGGGCAGGATCGTAAATGGAGAAATAGCCAAAAATCTGCCCGGGGTGATTTTTTCACAATTTGGGTTTGTTGCAAATTTGTGATGTTATTAATGTTAAAAATATTGTCTGATAGTTTCAGACCGGAATATAACTGGCATCTTGTATTTTTTGAGACATTTTTAAAGGTAATTCCTACTCTCAACATTGTCAATAATATTTTTAAAGGCCGATATCTCAGTTTCCAATTTTATAGTACCATAACTTACGAACTCAATATGTTCACTTAGGAATGTCCGATTTCATTGGGGAAAACGGCGTTGTAGAGCAAACTATCTCTATATTTAAGATATGTATAAAACTCAAAATTGATAACCTGCCCAAAAGTGTCTCCTTTTGACATGACACGTCACATATATGAATGCATGTGGTGTTACTATGCTATAGAACATTTGGCTCAGAGGTCACAGCTAGGATATCAATTTAAAGTAAATGATTTGGTACATGAAGATCAATCAAAACTAATTATGAACTTGTGACGGCCAGATTTAGTGACCTTCTCTGTCAAACATTGCACAGATTCTCATATTGAGTATCTGTGATTTTTGTGAGTGAGAATGTTTTACTGGCAAATGC
This sequence comes from Amphiura filiformis, assembly GCF_039555335.1. Classification (NCBI taxonomy): domain Eukaryota; kingdom Metazoa; phylum Echinodermata; class Ophiuroidea; order Amphilepidida; family Amphiuridae; genus Amphiura; species Amphiura filiformis. The sequence continues at coordinate 14,461,004 of NC_092645.1, forward strand.
TTAATCAATACTTAATTATTTTGATAAAAGTAGGCCTATATCAAACAGTCTAAGTGGAATAACTTGCATGATGGGAGCAGGAGGATTTTTTTACAATTAATTTAGTGTCCGATTATAATAGGTTCCTTCTAATGGTTCCTTCTAATTCAGTCTGTGATGAGAACAACAATGCAATTCAAATCATAGATGTTTAAGAAGTGTGACCTCAGACCAGCCAGCCAGCTAGCCAAGTTCATGAATTAGTGGCCATGGCCATTCACCGGTCAACTTTCATATTGCAACATCATCCCTATATGTCAAAAAATAACTTCATAGGCTACAGAACAGCTGTAGGAATAATTGTCATGGGGACTTGAATGAGGTTAATATTCCACCCATTCCCTGGGTAAAGTCAAGCTCTACTGAATATAGTTTTATGAATTTTGTCGTGGGGAGTGAGGTTAGTTTTTTAGTAGCCTGCAGATCCATTAGATACTCTGCATTATCCTGTAAAATAATTTTAATGAGGACGAAGCAAATGCATTTGGCTATACTTCGTTTCAAAGTAGCCAATTTGGGTTCAAAGGACAAGGTCTAAACTGAATGTAATATCACCCAGGGCTGAAGCCTGGGTGAAAAAAGTCTACTAAATGACCTCAAAAGGTCAAGTCGTCTGTGAAAAATCAAAATGGCGAAATTGCGTCAAGAACTGTCAGTGACGTGTCACCCTTACGAGTTTGAAGGTTCTCTAGTCCGAAGGGTCGCTAGTCCGAAAACCAAATTATGTTCGCTAATCCGAAGGTTCTCTAGTCCATATAGAATAAGGGTTCGGGTTCGGGTTAGGCTTAGGGGTAGGGTTAGTGTTAGTGTTAGTGTTAGGGTTAGGGTTAAGGTTAAGGTTAGTGTTATGGTTATGGTTAGGCGAGCCGAATTATATATTCGGACTAGAGAACCTTATTTATTATTAGGACTAGCGAACCCTCGGACTAGAGAACCCGATATTCGGACTAGCGAACCTTTTTCAGAATTCGGACTAGCAAATTAATGGTAAATTATGTGTTCGGACTAGCGAACCTTCGGACTAAGGAACCATCGGACTTTTTGGCATACATTGGGGCGCCTTTTAAATTAAACGCTCTAAAAAAGCTTAGGAAAACCGTACGGAAACGCTTAAATATGCACATTTTCCTGCTCGCTGCGCTCGCAACATGTATACACACCATTTAAGGTTTGCAAATTGGGATCCCAAAAATTTGGCATGTGCAAGGGGGGGGGGCAAAGATTTTTTTGGCGGGCCGAGAGGGGGAAGGCAAGCGATTTTTGGCGAGCCGTTTGGAAATTCCCCCGGGGGCTCATAATTATTGCACAGCCGGCCCCTAATATTTCGAGAACTCTCTTGTGACACCTCGTCAGAAGCATCACAAATTATTAATTCAAGTCATATACTTTGTCTTCTTTCTTTAACACCCAAAATATAGACCAGACAGGCCAACTATATCACTCCTAACGTGGGCCTACTTTTCAGCGTAGTAATAAAAGCCTAACAATTCCCGCCGATTACGAGCTGATCACACTATAATTATCTTATTCGACTTGAACTTCTTTATCATATTGTTTTCAGTGTTTTACTATTTGTTTCTGGAGGGAGATCTCAGCATAGAAGAAGAAAAAAATGAAGGTTTCTCAAAACCTTGGCGAGCTTTTATTTCAATGTTTCAAATGACGTTCGGCAACTTTGATGTAAGTTTACAGAATATAAATCAATGATATCAATTGTAAACAATGATATCAAATGATAACAACCAGAAATATAGCTTTTTGTCATTTTGTCAATTCAATCCATTGGGAAATAGTTGAAATCCATACACCCCTACACTGCACAATCTCGGGTGTTAAAAAGTAACACTCGTTGGAGTCAATAGAAGACCGCACCCAAAAGTGTTATTTTGAACACTTTCGAGTGTTATCTTTACACTGTCTTGGTGTTATTTTGACACCTGGAAGATATAACAATTAATAACACCAAATGTGTTTAAAAAATAACACCGCTTGGTGCGGTCCTCTACTGATTCCAACCGTGGTGTTACTTTTAATATGGAAGTAATGACCTTAATCTTCCACACAGGTAGTGTGAATTTAGAATGGGGTTACCTGATTGAGAATGGGTGACTCCATTTGAAATGTACAGCCCCTGTGTGGGAGGTTAAGGTCATGTCTTCTATAGAGGTGTATGGATTTCAAATGGATAGCCCATTATGTATATCATATTCTTCGTTTTCTTCTCGTCTTAGAATTAAAGCCTGGATTAAATTTGATACGGACCGGGACCGGGATGCCCGGGCCGGGATATGCACGAACTTCCCGACCAGCTTATCTGAATCCAGATCAGTTTGATTCAGAATTACACTAATATTTGATCCATTTCAGATGAAAAATGATTCGTTCTAGATCACATTTGCGTAGAATTACAGTCAAAAATGATCTGGATGCAGCATGCAGATAAGCTTATGGTAACGATATGCGATCCAGATCAAATTTGATCCGGGCTTTCTATAGTTGTCCAATATAAGGTGGAATATGCTCATGCTCCTGTCCAAAGCCCATGTATGTTCCATCTTTCTCTGTAATGAAGTAACAAATTGTAAGTATGTTTTACCATTAAGTTGGCAACATAACCTTTGCCCTCTCCATATTTTGGTATATGGCATGTTTCACCTTACACTGAATGGATTATAATTTTCATTTTGCAGTATACAGAGTTTTACAAGAGCCGTGTTAACTGGTTAGCGGCAAGCCTGTTCATCATATTTATGCTGCTATCACCAATTCTGCTACTCAACATGTTAATTGCTATGATGGCAAGGACGTATGAGGATGTCAAGGAAAGGGCGAGAGTCGAATGGAGGCGACAGGTACATAGTTTTGTTTGTGTGTCGCTTTTGTATTAGGGAATCCCAATGCCTCATTCGGCAAGATGCGATTTTATTTCCTCAACTTATTGAATGAAACTTAAGGGAGCTTTTCAAGGTGAGGAAATTTAAATTGACCTACCCCTTCTGCGACGTCTTTTGAATCTTACACCTCTTCTGGCAAAATATTTTACTTTTATTTTATTTTCCTCACTTCACTCGCGTCAATTACGTGCATGCGACAAAAAAGAAAAACAACCTTTGATCTTCAGCTGGGTGGATGATCTGGGTTGAGGATGACCGAGGTCATTCGGCGAGGAAGTTGGTGACCTGATCTCAGCATAGACCAAAGTTTTGGTGTACGTGTCCTTAGTGTAAGATATTCACGAGTAAACTCAGCAGCTTAATTATGTTAATACCGAATAAAATACTCCTGGAGGAGTTGTTGTCGCAACGTCGACAATTCCTTCTAATATAAAACACATGTGTTTCTGACTGACGAGATTTAATTATCACATTACCGTATATGATTCGACTTTAGAAAATGAATAAAAGATAAATTGAAGACTTCAGAATAAAATTGAATTGAATATTTATCTCTTTATTTCTGTGTCATGTTCAGTGGACGAGAATCATCCTAATCATGGAAGGCGCGGTAGGAAAAGATACACTTCTCTATCACCAGTCTAAATATAGTGTGAATATCCCCTTAGCTCACTGGGTTGATCAAACTAAAACGGCTGCATCTTGTCATCGAAAGAGACTACGTCAAGACGCGGAACTACATATTAACCCTGTTTATGAGCTGTAAGTTTGCAAGGTTTCTATTGATGAGACCTTTCCGGATAACTTCCCGATAGTCACCGGGTAGACACCGGCAAATTTCACATGCAAATTAGATAGGTAGCGGGTGACTACCCGATAAATTTTTGGGAAACCATAGTGGATACCTTTCGGGTAATAGGTACCGGATGACTACCCGATGACTTTTTTGGGAAACTAGCGGGTAACTACCCGGTGACTTTTTGGGGAACTAGCGGATAACTACCCGATAACTTTTCGGGGACCTAGCGGATAACTTTTGGTGACAATATACCTGGTGACCTCTTTGGAGACTTCCTGTTGACCTTTTGGGGAATGCAGAAATACAAATTCATGAGTATGCACAAATTTATTAGACAGTTAGTAAGCTTATTATTTGAATTGTAGTTTTTGGAGAAATACAACTCTTTAGGCATGGCAGTTGAGTGTATAAAGTGCTACTTGCAATAAGAAACTTGAAAGTGTACATAACAATGTAAATTCTAGTTATTGTACAAAAATTTATTTACAACAAATAGCTTATATCAGTTAATTGACACATTAGCTGATGATTAGTAATTTAATTGACATTAATTTACTGTCAAAATCATGTATGATTTACTAGAAAAGATATACTAAAACATTCAAATGTGATATATATTAGGTACATGTATAAAGACTGCATCAATATACAAATCATTTCATACACATTTTCCTACCTGCATTATCATATGAAATCAATCAATCAATGCTTTATCATTCCTACAGCATGTTCCAGATTAATTAGTAAACATCTTGTAATGTCCTACATGTAAATCCATACATTTTGGACCACAAATAACTTGAATATTCTGCACAAATATATTTCAACTGCCAACAGCTAGCTGCTCCATTTTGAATTCATTCAGTGACCTTTGACCATATACCCACCCACAATGGATTCTTAAGATGCTTTATGCTATTTTCAAGGTCAAATTAAAAGCGGATAACCACCGGGTAACTCCTGCTAAAGAATCTATGTTTCTGGGAACCTTCTGGGTAACTCATTGGAAATATTTGAGTTTTTGGGAGACTTCCGGATGTCTACCCGAAAACTTTTGGATAACTTAGTTAGGTATCCGCAAGGTATCCGCTAGCGGGAACTTTCGGATAACTCTGGAAAAGGTACCCGAAAGGTTTCTGATGACCACCGAATGGTCACCGGGTGGTCACCGGGAAACTTTTCTTTTTGCTATGGGCTGTTCCTTTGTATTTTTTCTGGTGTAAACTTATTCTATTAATCGTCGCAAGAATAAACTTAATATGAAATTTTCGTAATTGTAGGTACTAGTATCAACTGCCGGCAACATTAGGTTTCACTACCTGAAGTGAATTGATCAAACAAAAATTGAATTCCTTCCTGAGCATGGTATCTGTCAATGAGTTGCCCAGATCACCAGACTGTCGATCATTATAGCTAGAGGCAGTATATGATACACATGGGTCAATGAGTTGCATAAAAATGACCTTGTCTGGTATTTAGTTCCCAGGAAGTGAGATTTGCCTGCGGCAATTTGTGGTTTAATGTTGATGTTGATTACCGTCAATTTGGTTGAAAAAGGAGGTGACACATGATCAATTTTGTTAAGGCAGTGATACCTAATGAATAAGTTTGAACTTACAATGAATTTACTTCTGGTCAAACAAAAACTCTGCCTCTCTGTCAAACGACACATGGCTGATTAATAGCTTCTCTATTTGTTTATTTGAATCCTAATGATATAAAACCTTTTTAAAAGTTAGCATTCACATAAAAATATCGTTATCACTTTGGCAGAATGCCGAATATCCATTCGTCTGTTTGTTAAAATCATGTTACACATGGCTTCCGTATTCAATTGCACACTATGATCAGACAACATGACACTGTACCGCGTAGCCTACTGTTAACTAACCATGTTATGCCGCGCTCCGGAGCGCACATATCATGCTGAATAACCGTTAAATATTATTGATAAACATAATGCTGACCTCCTCCTCACTAGACCCTCCCTCGGGTCCGTGGAGAACGACTGGTAATGTAGATTACATAGCATTAAAAATCAGCGCTCAATGGACTTTCGCGTTCACTTATAATACGAGTATATTTCTATATTGCTGCATGGTTGACTGTGGTGGGTGTAATTAGTGGCGTCGATTTGTGGATGAAGAGGAATGGGTTTTTGGCATTGAAGAAAATAAGGGGGGAGTTGGCATTTTTTTCATAGGGCATTACGTAATTATTTATTGTTACATTATCCAGAGATGGAACCGAACCGAGACTGGGGGCCAGTCTACCTCCTCACTGGCGTAGTGGCACAGCCTGTTTTTCAGAAAAGGAGGATCGAGTACAAAGTTGTGAATGTATAACCTACAAAAACCATGATATCACCGACGAGTGTTCTTGTGTCAAGCATATTACGTCAGCGACCTCCCCCATACACTATGGACCACAATGGCCTCATTTGATTTAGAATTGAGTAAATTAAACATGAGACTACTCCGTCCTTCGGAGGGGACGATAAGTCCGTGGTCCCGTGTATAGAGAGTCATACCTATTATAATTCATGTCTATCACAATCATCAGTTTCCGCCAGTACTCTGTTCGAAATTGAGAGTCACCTCTGGCTGACCCAATTAGTTGAATGGCTATTTGCTTTATGGGCACCCGTCTGCTATTAAGCATTATGCCAAAATTTGGACCAAAACAGGGGAAGAAGCACATCGTAGATTTGTTTAGTATGTAGACAAATATGGCTATTGCCCTGGACTATCCGTAAACACGGCCCGGGCATCATTTTGTACGGACAACCTGTGATGTAGCGCCGGTACGTGATTTCTGGACCCCACTGATAACGCCACTGCTCCTCCGTATCTCTACCGTCTATGATTTTAACAAAATGTTTAATCGATATTCGGCATTCCGCCAAAATCATAACGAATTTTGTGTTATATCCACAGGGACGAGGATATAACGGGAAGCAGAGAAACTTTAATTACAAACAACTCCGTCAGCAAGAAAGCCTGGTCGAATCACGATGAAATCAAAGAGGAACCACCCATAACTATCAAAGCATTGCTTATTATGAAATCGATGGAAAGGTGTCAAAATAAAACGAAAAAGCGCGCCAAATATAACTGGAATGTAAGTACTTTTATTTCCCGTCCTGTACAACTTAAACCAGTCAACAGAAAATTTGCTGGACACGTGACACCCATGGGCGCAGACATATTAGCATTATGGCATATAACCCCGAGCACAGCGAGTGGTCTATACCAATGTATTTGAATAAGAAGAATTCCTCATTTATTGCAAAATAAGTAACTTGTCGCAAGTTGTCGCAAGTTATTAATGTTATCATTTTGTTATGGTGAGAGTAGGGCCTAGATAAATATTTTTTCCGTAGAAAGATATTTTTGAAATTACGTTTTGATGATATTGTGAAGAAATTGAGATTGCTGAATATTCAATAAATTTGCTATGCAAGAATTTCTATCGAAATTGCGGCCAAGAATACTACTCCAATTCAAAATGAATAAGACTTGAATAGCGCCGCAGGGGTCGCCGCCGAGGGTTACCACCGGGGGTTACCACCGGGGGCCAGGGATTAGGCTCGAGGCTACACTCACATTGATACGCATTGGTCACGTGTCCAGAAAATTTTCCCAAGAACTTGACTCATTATGTTGACTGTAAACATTTACCATGTTGACTGGTTGTGCCACCAATAAAGTGTTCATGTTCAACCGTCGCGTTCAGCAAGTCATCATCACGACCCTTGTAAATAAACCCTGCTCGAGTCTTGTTCATACCAATTACCCTAGAGTTAACTGTTCTTATAATTGTCTTATATTTGTCTAGCCACCAAGTACAGGTCTTATGTGCATGTGCAATAGGGTGTCGTTTGCCATGTTTACAATGATTGATATTGTACACCGACCCTCTGTAACTTTCTTTTAATAGCATAATATTGTTATTTTTGCAGGTCGTGCGAGAGATAATCAACGAGAAAGAAGGTAAAGATTTACTTGGAACCCAGGGCAGCAGTGATCATAGAAAAGATCAGTCGGTAGCATTCAGGGCAATGACATCGGTTTTGAGGAAATAAAGTACGGGCCATTGATAAGTTGTAAGCCTGTGGGTGCCTGATGCCAATATAACACAGGAGAGGGAGTATGGCTTTTGACACTGTCATGAGGATAGGGCGTGTGATACACGAGGAAAGAAAGAAGGCCTATGGGTATACCAATTATCATGATTATGACACATGAGGAAGGGGGATTACGATACCAATGACTCATGAGTAGGGAGTATGGCCTATGATATCAATGACACACGGATAGGGAGTATGGCCTGTGATACCAATATGACACATGAGTATTGGCAGTATGGCATATGACACATGATTAAAGGGAGTATGGGCCCATGATATCAATGACACATAAGGATAGGGATTATGGCCTATGATATCAATGACACATGATGAAAGGGAATATGGGCCTATGATATCAATAACACCTGATGACAGGAAGTATGGCCTATGATATCAATGACATAGGAAAGATAGTATGCATGGACCAATGACACTAAAGGATACGGAGTATGGCCTATGAATCAATGACGCAAAAGAGTTTGTTTTGCCTTTAATATAGCACATTATTAAACAAGCTTGCAAAGCGCAAGAGCTGTCTGATAATATAATATTATGATATTTTGCCGTAGAAGTGATAATGTAACAGGATTACCATAGCAATAGGTGAATACAATTTTTGAATATATCGCACTGCACTAGTACATTCACGCGGTACCTCTGCATTGAACCATAGATGTTAAGCAACAATGGACAACACACGCTTGTTTGATGGGATCATTTATATAATTTTCAATTCTAGACCTTTACAATAGTAATATGCACATATGTTTTTTAGCTATTTTAACTTAGATTTCTTTTCGTTATCCAGTGTTCACCCTTTTCTGCCTTTTTGTGGTGATTTTTATTTTATAAATTGTATATTTGTGTGCAAATTGAGGGTGCTACTAGTATTTACATGTATTTTAAATTTCATTTAGCCCAATAAAATGAGTTATTCCTTTCATTCATGATAAAAAGTAGTTTGAAAATTTCTTTGCTATATGTTACTCATTTTTATGATGTTTTAATGCCATTTTACAAGTGTTTACCCTTATAAAGATCCAAACAAGTTTTAAGATAAATAGCACCATCAGTGTTCAACTTTGCTAAAAATTAATACAGTTCTAGATGCCATCAAACAACCGTGAACCTGTAAGATTAATATTTTGAAAAGAGCGGTATTATAATTGTTCAGTCTATGATTGCAGATATACACAGATGATGAGTTCATCCTGCTTGTAGTGCAGGGCGATATATTGCCAAGGTAGTTAATCCTGTTACATCATCACTTTTACGGCGAATCGCTGCATTTATCATCAGTTTAAGGGGTGGGGTATGAACCTTTGGACAGTATTTATTGTGGGACATTAGAGCACATCAGACTTAGCGAATTGCATTCTGAATACGAAGAATGTCCTTCTGATATCAAATAATTTAGATTTTTTGAAATTCGCAATGTAATACACATTTTATGGCAAATGAGTAAAAATTGATATTTTTGATATTTAACAGTACTCGAAGTAAACTTTATAAATCTGATAATATGTACTGAAAGTGTATGTAGGTGGGATGAAAAGCCGACGATCAATTGACAATTTTGACCTTTCGTATTGAAGATATGGATTTTTTTTCCCAAAACACCAAAAAATTTGGTCTTTTTGGGGAAAAAATCCATATCTTCAATACGAAAGGTCAAAATTTTCAATTGATCATCGGCTTTTCCTCCCAGCTACACACACTTTAAGAATATATCATTAGATTTATAAAATTTACGTCGAGAACTGTTATATGTCAAAAATGTGAAAAATATCACATTTTAATAATTTGTCATAAAATTTGTATTATATCGGGAATTTCAAAAAATCAAAATTATTTGATATCAGAAAGACATTCTTCGTATTCAGAATGCAATTCGATATGTCTGATGTGCTCTCATGTCCAACAAAAAATACTGTCGAAACGCTCATTCCAGATCCCTTAATAAAATAAAATACATATTGAAGACATCTAAAATGATTTTAATGCAACGGTCTTTCAAACACAGGCTTTTCAGCCGAGAAACCAGGTTGTTCCAAATTCGATAAACCAGTTTTGTCGATTTGAGACAGTTATGTTTATGAAAACCTGGTTTTTCGGTCGAGAAACCTTGTTTTTTTAATCTACAAAATATAATGTTTTCTATTATAATGTTTTGCGGTCTGTGTTACTATAATAGACCATTCCTATAATTTAGCACTTTCCTGCCGTTTGATTGGGTGAACATCGATATCACGCCTTTCTTGTCCTCGCTTTCGTTAGTTTATAATTCATGATATCGATGTTCACCCCAACGGCAGGATAATGCTAATTATAGGAAGGAATAGTCTGTAGCTTTTCTTATCCTCCGAAACAAAACTACGCATGCCTACATTAGGGCCTACAATAAGTAGGCCTACTGCGATATTGCATAGAGCTCATGTAACAAGTTATTCCTCACGGTAAAGTACATATCCCGTAAACGTAGTGTAACGACGATCATCGTTATAGATTCGACTCGCCCCTCCACCGTAGTTATTTGCCACCAATTTCACTTGGTCGGTCGGCTGCAGCTCCAGTGTGATTGTGTTACTATTCTGCTCCGGGTCTCCTTCATTGAGAAGATAAACACTTGCCACTCTCACACCATTTTTCTGCAATTCGATATCCGGTTGGGTGGTATCGCCCCCTTTGCGAATGCTCCAACTAAATACATAGAGACCACTAAGGCGACAGGTGAAAATGTTAGTGCTAAGATCGAAGTCATCTCCGACGTTTGTGATGGTTTCCTGGAATGCTATAACATCTCCATTATTTGGAAGTTGAATGGCAGTCGCCACTGCGGTGAAAGCGGAATATTTGCAGGAACAGAGGTCTGAGTGGGCGCTGTAGATATTGTGAGAGAAGATGAGAACTGAAATGGCACAGAACGTGTTTAGCATCTGGAAAACCTGGAAATTAACAGAAAAACGCCGAAAACAGACCTTAAGGAATCGCATATTAACGTTTGCACAGTATATTTTGTGGGAGCTGAAGAGTACACCAAACATCGAATTGCATCCTGTGTCCTTCTGATATCAAATAATTTTGGTTTTTGTTTAATTTTACGACAAATTATTAAAATTTGATATTTTTTAAATTTTTGATATTTAACAGTCCTTGAAGTAAACTTTATAAATCTAATGATATGTATTTAAAGAGGGAGCCACACCAAAGCAGTTCTTCTGGGGTAAACCAAACCTGCCTGGGTATCAAATTAATCAGTGACAAGGTTATTTTTGAAATTGGCAGGTACTAGTTGATGCAATAACATTAAAACATCAATTAGCACCTGTCAAATTCAGAGATAACCTTGTCACTGATTAATTTGAGGCAGGTTTGGTTCACCCCAAAAGAACTGCTCTAGCGGGGCTTCCTCTTTAAAGTGGATGTAACTGGGATGAAAGCCGACGACCAATTGAAAATTTTGACCTTTCATATTGAAAGAACATTATTAGATTTATATTTAAAATGAACTTGGTGGTTTACTAAATCATTGTTGTTTCAACGTTGTTTCATGAAGGCCAGCCTAGCAGACTAGGTCGACTACACTCATCAGATTTTAATAGACTGTTAAAATATAAAAAATGTGTTCACCGGTCATGTTTACTTCTTAGTCTCAACCAAGACCGGCATTATTTACCTTCGCCGATTTTTAATACAAGGGGAACGAACTTTTTTTACATGCGCGAACGACTAGTCACTATATGACGCCACTCCCTCGAGCAAGCGAATCAGACCATAGATCCCAAAACACCGTTACCATGGTTACAGTTTCCTACAATCAACGAAAAATGTCTTGGAACGCTTGCGTGTAAATAACGGAAAACTGTCACCCCCTCTCCCCCGTGCAATGTTGAGAAATACCAAAGTCTTCAGGGGTTTCCCAATGTGTTCCAACATTGATTGATGGGGAGAGGGGAAGGGTAAATCATTGTTGTAGATGTCATGCTTGTTCCCAGGCAAAATATACGTCATTTCCATGATCATATAAAATTCTGCACGACATTTCGACAGAGTGTACCAAGCGTTCCAAGGACTTTTTTCGTAGATTGTAGATCGCACGGTACTTCCTGTTGGCATTTATCACCGGGATTTATCAATAGGACCAGACTACGCTTAATGTGCTGCGTGCTAGCCAACCTTTATGATATTTTCTCAAAATATCAAGAACTATCTTAAGAACCACTAAACCAATACTAGGCTTGTTTGTACTCATTTTAATGCATTTCTAATTTCAATTATGACCATTTCTGAAATTTTGAAATTAAAAAAAATTAAACTTGTTGTCTGCATTCGACACCCGCATAGAGAGAGTTCAATACCCGGGGATTAATTAATGTTTGATTTTGAGCCAGATGGCCTAGTATACAGGGTGTCCCAGAAAAAATTACCGGGCGAATGAATTAGGACGTAAGTCGAGAAATAGACATCAGAATCAAAATATCTAAACATCGTGTAGCCCATCTTATTCTGCATCTTATACGCTAATTTTACTGGAATCGGTTGACTGATTGCGAAGAAATGAGCGATTACATAACGCATGCCTCAATTCACTTCATTACAAGTTTGAAAGAAAGATCATTCAACACAATGCGCACTAGTGGTTAACACTGTCAATGGGTTTCATATTTTGTTCGGTGAAATCCTTTTCGTTCTTTTTAAACAATCTGTTTCTTTCAAAACATCTAATTAGGTTTTGTTCAAATTTGAAAACCTGCACGATATTGAAAATGAAACCTTTGCATGTACATTATATAAGATGATGCTCGGTATTGTACTTGTAAATATCTTTTTTTCGTTAATGTTGATATAAATGTTTCGTAAAGAATTATTGTATAAAGAATTCCAGCTGGCTTAAAGATTTCTCAAACACATCAATGTTTTTGGAATATTTCCAAGAAATTGTAATACAAAACATTAATGTTGCATGGTATCAAATATCACACGTAAAACTGTAAGCACCTGATCATTGTCATTCTTGGCTCAAATGTTCTTTGGAAAGTTAAAATATAACATATTTGTACAACCTAAAGAATTAAAGTTGGAAAGCTTCCAATTACAGAAATTAAAGTTTTCTCGGACAAACTGTTATTTATCTTCAGTGAAAGCATGAAAAACATAACGCCGTCGGATTATAAAATAGATAATGTGGACTTAATTCAATGAGATACACACATTTTTGGAAGTGGTGAATGAGTATGAAAAAGCACCTGTTGATCAAACTTGGAATGAACTTCATTAATGCCCGCATTATGTAATCGTTAATTTCTTCGCAACCAGTCAACCGAATCAAATATAATTTTCGTATGTGATGCACAATAAAATAGGCAATGCGCTACATTTTATTTGTTTTGATTCTGATGTCTATTTCTCGACTTACGTTCAATTTTATTCACTCGGTTATTTTTTCTGGGACACCCTGTAGATACAGATACGAAATTAGAGCAATATTGTTAACGTTTCCATAAAAAAAAAATTTGTAGTATGCCTATTTCTTTGCTACTAAATGTTAGTTTTCACTGTCGAATCGATTTTTAAAATTTTTTAATTTCAGGCCGATGTCACCAATATGCGTGTCACTCCGTCGGTCTTGACGGAGGTCTGATGTATGCATAAGCATCTCGTACACCATAAGTCATGTGCTAAGAACATCGCGTACACGCGTTCCACTAAAATATTTCAATCGTATGAATAATTTTGTCACAAATACAGCACCTACTCCCCATTCCAGAAAAATACAGCACTATTTTTTTTTTAATTAAGAAATATTATCCAGTTTTGCCAAATGAAACTTAGCTAAATCATAATCCTTTATTTAACTGGCATTGAAAGTCAAATTTTAATATTTGGTCAATTTTTGGAAATTAGAGCCAAAAACATGCGTTTTTCATATGCTGTGACAATCAAGCCCAAAGACTTGTACAAAGAATAAATTTTAAAAGTTATGCATTCTAATTTTTGGAAACACATTTTCTAATCTTTTTCATGACCAATTATCAAAAATAACATAAAATATTAAAATTATGAGCCAACTCTTAGCCTATATAGACTATGAGACATGGGCATTTATCTTTCACTTCCGTAGTCCACTCTTGGGCAGAACATAAAAACATAACAAATCAAGAGTAAATATATGTCTGAATTAATATCCAAAAAGTTCCCACGTTTTACTTTACTCATTTAGGAGTTTTTTGGGGTTAAAAATGAGTTTTTCGTGATTTTTTTCCATTTTTGCCCAAAAATGTCAAATATTAAAATAGCTGTAACTTTAAAAATAAATTGAGTAGAAATTTCATTTCTATTGTAGATGTTACATGTCATATGGATTTCCAACACTGGTGAATAAAAATGTCACAACACAACTCTAAAATATAAAAAAATGGCAAAAACCATATTTTTTGTGCTATTTTGGCCATTTTGACCTAAAATGTAATTTTTGCATGGGAAAAAAAAATAAATATATATTTTCTGGATTTAAAAAATATGTCATTATATCAACCTAGTTATTCTGAACAAAAAAAAAAAGTTATGGTGAATGTCTGTGACCTATAGTTTTTGATCTATGGCCCTTTCAAATTCACATATGGACTAAAATAGCATGTTTATGTCAATTTTTCCAATATTAGGCTGAAAATGGTACTTTTTGTAATTTTAACAAAATTTTCAGTGTTTGGAAAGTGGGAACTTCACATATATTATGGATATATTATAGTACTTTCATTTTAAGCTAGTTGTAGATCCACTGGTAGCTCGGTTTCCATGGCAGAAGCAATTATATCGTCAATTTTACTACTTTCAATGCAGCAAAATCATTTTAGTCATCATTTTACTGCATTGAAAGTAGATAAATGCTGCTACCACGGTAGCGGGCATACTAGTGGATCTTGAAATAGCTTAACATTAAAGTACAATTACATGTTCATATTATTAAGTGAAGTTCCACTTTCCAAAAACTAACGAGTTGGTTAAAATGGCCATAAAGGACCATTTTTGGGGTAATATTGGAAAAATTGAACAAAAACATGCTATTTTAGTCCATATGTGAATTTGAAAGGGCCATAGATCAAAAACTATAGGTCACAGACATTCACCATCATTAACTTTTTTGTTCAGAATAACTAGGTTGACATAATGACATATTTTTGAAATCAATAAAATATATATTTATTTTTTTCCCCATGCAAAAATTACATTTTTAGCTCAAAAATTGCCAAAATAGCACAAAAATATGGATTTTGCCATTTTTTTATATTTTAGAGTTGTGCTGTGACATTTTTATTCACCAGTGTTAGACATCCATGTGATATGTAACATCTACAATAGAAATGAAATTTCTACTCAATTTATTTTGAAAGTTACAGCTATTTTAATATTTGACATTTTTTTGGCAAAAATGGAAAAAAAACACGAAAAACTAATTTTTAACCCCAAATAACTCCTAAATGTGCAAAGTAAAACGTGGGAACTTTTTGGATACTAATTCAGACATATCTTTACTCTTGATTTGTTGTGTTTTCATGTTCTGCCCAAGAGGGGACTACAAAAGTGGAAAAACCAAGGGCCGTAGAGATGCATGGCCCATAGTCTAATACTCAAGATTTTGATTCCTTAGACTTGTGCCCAGTCTTAGAATTTTGTCACCATAATTGTAAGAAAACGTGCAAAAATGCACGTTTTAGGCCCGTTTTCCCTCAGATTGCAAAAAATATTAAAATTTGACTTTTATTATCAGTTAGAACTAGCTTAAGGATTAGGATTAGGATTTAACCATGTTTAATTTGGCAAAACAGGATAATACTTTTTTAATCCCCAAAATGTAGTGCTGTATGTTTATAGGGAGGAAAGCATTGATTTTGCAGGTTACGTAAATTTATTATTAAAGAATTTTGAAAGGTGTTGAAATGATTGGTATTAATCTAGGCGCACTCAATACTAACATTAAAACAGATTCAAGGTTTTTGTTCAAACTTTTAATGTATTTCTAAAGCTGTCTGCTTCGTTGGGAACGTATGAATGCTGCTATTCTAAAAATGGGGCAAAATAAATTCCTTTTTTGGTTTTATCACAATACAAGAATATAAAAGTAATTAAGCATCCATTTTTTTCATAGCTGGCCAGAAAACATAGTATTCTCTTGGTCGGGCTGACGTCACACAGGGGGAAAAGTCTTGTAAAACCAGTGTGCGCATGTGCAGTCCCCCTTTCTCGAGTTGGTTGCTATGTGCGGGCAAAGGAGACAATGTTCCCGGATGTCCGACCGAGTGAATAGGCCTATTACACTTACCTTTCATTTTTATAACATTGCCAAGTGATGTTTGATAATATATAAAAATAAATCAACTTTATTTAGGTAACTTACCATGTTGACAGAGTATAATGGAACTCCAAACTGGTGTACATCAAATGATTTTTGACTAGCTGAGTATTTGTGCTGGTGAAGCGGTAAATGAAGCCTCTATTAGTCAGTATTAAAAAAGAACAAGAAAGTAATCCCGATAACTACGTGAAAAACAGTTACAGTGCCGTTAAATATCTCAAAACTTTATCTCAAAACTTTTTATGCAGAGCATAACGCATAGCAGTTAACCCGGGCAGTTAACATCGTGTACATTCATGACATTGGTCATTTTCAAGTTTTTTCTTTATCGTTCAATCATTCATTCATTTCTCGATGTGTTCTCCGTGCCTGTAATATATGTCTCTCTCTGATAGTCATTCGAATTTTTTTTTGCAATAAAGAGACTATTCATATGACATATAGCCTAGTTCAACTTTCATCACAATCTCATAAAGATAACTCTTAAAATCTGACGATTCCCTCTCGAAATGTTACTTAAAAAAACCAATGCGATATACACCTACCGTAACCAGTGGTAGTCCCAGTTAAGATGATAAGTTGAAAACCGAGGTAGGTCTATTCTAGCTGAATTGAAGCTTATTGTGTCGGTAGTTTCAAGCCACTGATGTTACCGTTATTCAATATTTTATTTATGTAGCCAGAAAATTATAATCAGATTTTCAACAGCACCTTGTTTTTGACCAATAAAATGGGCCGTTCTTTCCCAGCACCTTGTTTTTGACCAATAAAATGGGCCGTTCTTTCCCAGCACACAGTTTATAAGAAACGAATCACCATATTGATCAAGTCTCTGTCGTTTACTGGGAGCGACGAATATGGCAAGCCACAAGAGTCAAAATAGTCCGGCTGCCAAACTCAATTTTGCCACAGAAGCTTGTTTTGGTTTTTGATAGATATTGCTTCTCAAGACCACCAACTTCAAAAATAAGTTTACTGGACCTTTGTCAGCATTGAGCATTGTGAGATATGACGGGTCAAAGTTCACAGGTCAAAATTCAAACTGCTCAAATGTTGTTGTTGAACAGTTCCCCAAATTATTCTTCTTGTCATGACGATCCCGAAAAAGTACGGTATACCTTTACCTATCTGGAGCAAAAAGGTTAAAGGTCACGATTTGACCTCCACAGGGGTCAAAAAATTGCTCATGCTCATTTACCTAAACAAACTTTTTTCATTGATTTCTTGTATTAACCTTATTATACCGGTAGGTACCGGTAGTCATGTCCTTTCTACACGACATACGGTGTTTTGAACACCATATATAACTTTCAAATTCATGAAGATAATGAAAAGGTCATTAAATATCTGTCCTATTTACCATTTCAAAGTTATTTGACATTTATTGTCGTTACATTTCCTTAATTAACAAAATTGCTAAAACATTTGTATAATTATTATCCACCAAGGATTGACGGTTGATCCAAAAATCTAATTAATTTGGATTTAGCGGATATTAATCTTTGCACACTATTTGTGTGGGAGCTGAGAGTACACCAGACATAACGAATTGCATTGTCATTGGACTCAAAAACAAGCATGGGAGACAACACAATTTTGTGGTGGTCATGTTCTATACCAACCGAGAGATCATTTGGTTTATTTATATATAAAGAATATCCTCTATGGGATTTCTTAAGTATCTCATACCAAAGAAAAATGCCTCGACACCAGACATGACCATAATCTGCGCGTATTTGAAGGCACATTATTTCTTATGACGTTATTAATTTAACAACTTCTAGATTCCATGGGAAAGTGACCCTTGACCCGGACAAGACCATAATCCGCAGCCATTTCAGGGCACATATTATTCCCTATGGTAAATGCCCCAAAGTCAAACATGACCATAATTTGCACTAATTAAGGGCACAAGTTACCATTGTTCACCATAAATATTCGCCAATTGGCACACTTCTAGATTCAATGGGAAAGTGACCCTTGACCCTTGACCCGGACAAGACCATAATCCGCAGCCATTTCAGGGCACATATTATTCCCTATATAATGCCCCAAAGCCAAACATGACCATAATTTGCACTAATTAAGGGCACAAGTTACCAAAGCCTCAAAGTGTATTTTATAACACCAAATTCCAACTTTACGCAGATTTCAAATAATGATCATGTCATTTGCCATGATTTGTCATAAATGCATATAATTAATGCATAATATCATTGAAAGCCGAAAAATAACTGCACATATGCGTCTTCTTTTATAGACATGAAAAGTTTTGCTTCACTTATTTCAAATACATGTATTTATTTCCCATCTTTGGCACAGTTAATTGGTATGTATTTACCACCCTGCCTAGGAAATGGTGACATAGTCACATACTTGGCTTGTGTCTTTAACGTCAACAACCATTTTTGGTTGTTTTGGTTTTTATTTTATTTTATTTTTATTTATTAATTTATTTTTTTAACTATGTGGTAAAGTGCTTCTTCTTCTACTTTTTGATTTTATGATAAAGTGCCTCCTTGATGCCGACAGAAACATTCTTTTTGTGGAATTATTTAGCATACAAAGTCTCAGACTTCAGAATTTGCTATGAATTCAACGTCATATCACACTTATTTTGAATTTGTTGACTCTTGTTATCTTATGTCTATACAGCTAGTTCTCTATTTACATTGTGAACCATTTTTCTCCAGTGTTTTGCGCTTGGAGACATTCTTAGTTTAACACGACCGCTATATGCAGTGTTTAAGGCTCAAGTATATACAAGTGGAAGCTTTAAGACTTAAACTTGAATTCAAAATTATAATAACTTGCTGACTTGCGAGTTATTATCTTATCCGTGTCCCCACTTATTATGATAAACATGTTTTATTAAACATGTTAAGGCATTAACTTAATTTCCATTAAGCCTGCACGGCTTGTTAATATTGATTTCAATTCTTATATTGTTATGCATGACTTCGAATTTAACTCATTTTGTGAGTATTTGACATTTCTTAAGGTATTTTTGTTTCAAATGATTAACATTGAAACGTTTAACGCTCTGATAAAACATTTAATGCTTGTGTAAATTTAAGGCGCATAATTTAGCATTAAACATGTTTTCACAGTTACGTAAAACTTATGACCAATTGATTATTCTTACTAATTTAATGCTTGTGTAAATTTAAGCCGCATAATTTAGCATTAAACATGTTTTGACAGTTATGTAAAACTTATGACCAATTGATTATTCTTACTAATTTTCCGCTAAAACATGTTAACTTATACATGACTCGCTGTTACTTTACTTGCACTTAATACATGTACATTTATTGGGTGTGGAGGGTGGGTTTTTCAATAGAAGTTGATCTCTCGATGATAAAACATGATATGAGTCAAAAACCCATTTGCAATTGACCACCTACAATTATGCCAAGTGATTGGCTGCATCATAGCAACAACAAAAGCATTTAACAAAACCATTATGATTGCATTATAACCATGCACCTGTTTTAACACGGGTGAACGCATAACTGAAATCACTGATGTGCATAATTCCAAGTGGATCAACGGCTTAACCCATATTATACACAAGGGGGAAAAAACTCCCATCTTTACACCTGGCCAAAAATTTCTCCCCATTGACAATTTAGTTTTAATTCGACTTCGCTTAATTAAAAGCCATTGTCATTGGACTCAAAAACAAGCATGGGAGACAACACAATTTTGTGGTGGTCATGTTCTATACCAACCGAGAGATCATTTGGTTTATTTATATATAAAGAATATCCTCTATGGGATTTCTTAAGTATCTCATACCAAAGAAAAATGCCTCGACACCAGACATGACCATAATCTGCGCGTATTTGAAGGCACATTATTTCTTATGACGTTATTAATTTAACAACTTCTAGATTCCATGGGAAAGTGACCCTTGACCCGGACAAGACCATAATCCGCAGCCATTTCAGGGCACATATTATTCCCTATGGTAAATGCCCCAAAGTCAAACATGACCATAATTTGCACTAATTAAGGGCACAAGTTACCATTGTTCACCATAAATATTCGCCAATTGGCACACTTCTAGATTCCATGGGAAAGTGACCCTTGACCCGGACAAGACCATAATCCGCAGCCATTTCAGGGCACATATTATTCCCTATATAATGCCCCAAAGCCAAACATGACCATAATTTGCACTAATTAAGGGCACCAAGTTACCAAAGCCTCAAAGTTCCAACTTTACGCAGATTTCAAATAATGATCATGTCATTTGCCATGATTTGTCATAAATGCATATAATTAATGCATAATATCATTGAAAGCCGAAAAATAACTGCCAAACAAGTTCCTTCATTTCAGAAGGAAGTTGCTTAACCCCCGCCCTTTTTTTTCAATTTCAATGATTCAATATTCCAGGATGCCGTGTGAAACATGCAGCCTGAAGTTAGCTGGCACTATCCAGATTAATATAGGATGATACTTTTTTTTTTTTCAACTTGTGGAGCATAAGTTGATGATTGTGACTTTAGAATGCCACAAGTTTGCCCAACATAATACCCAAATTACTTGTGGGTTAAGCGGTTAGCACCTCGAGAACTGATTTTGAGCATTGGAGTGGCTAAATGCTTTACTGTATATTTTATCTTTCTTAACGGCTTTTCAAATAATTGTTGACTAAATTAAACCCATACTTTGAATTCATACAATTACAAATTCCCATACCAATCCGTTGGATTTAATACTGTCACTGATACCGAATAGATGTAATTGGAACGTAGAAAAACCTAATCAAAACCTTCGTGGGATAAAAGCAGGAAAACCTTCCAATTGCAGCGTGTATCGTTTCAATATTTACCAAGGATTTCCATACAGGATCTATATACAATTTTTCTTTTATGAACTTGGTTTATCATTTCGCCTTTGCCAACTGTCAAGTTCATAGTAAGAGTGTTATGTTACCTACTGGCTTTATGCATTTGACAAATTAAGTTTCACTTTGTATCCCCAGGGAAAACAATTAAATGTATCTTAAGACTGCTTAACCCTGTAGTGTACTTGTAGTTCATTGTACTTTTGTGGACATTGTTTAACTCTGGTGATGATCATGCCATTTCCAGAATAAAGTTTGCTTGATTTTGTTTTGTGACTACAAACTACTTGCATTGGTTCAAGTTTTGTTATCTGAGCTTTCATCAAATGCCAATTCCATGCTGACACACCCCTGACAATTATGTTGATGATGCGGCGTTGATGCGGCTATTAATATTATACATTTATCGACTGTGCTTCGATTTTAACGGTTTACAACATCACCTAAGCAAGTATAATTGCTGCACATTTGAGACACATTCGCACCTCCGGCCGTTACGATTTGGTAGTTCACAGCATCTTGCAACTGGTGGATGGGCTTTTGCAAAAATAGCATTCATCATTTCATAGCGAGTGTGTAGAAGAATTTAATTATCACAGATATATCATGTGCACTTCTTGAGTTATGTTGTAAAGAGTGCTGAAACAACAACACTTTTGTAAAACGTACCCAACTCCTTAACAACGATACAATAATCCGGCACGTTTTCCCGGTATATGATTTGTAGAATGTACTTTTGCAAAACATCAACGTGTTATTTTTCCATGATATATTGATTTAGATAACGAAATCAATATTTTGGCTGCTTCGACCCCAATACCGCGTCTGTCCTTAAGCCCATATTGTAGTAGTAGTATGAGCTGTACATTGTAGGCCTTAATGCGGTTTGATCCAAGTGTTCATGCATGAAATTGTTTTTAATTTCGATGAGCTTAGGAACTTCGTTTTGCCATACCTTGTTCATCATTATCCATGTTCGTATTATAATCTTCAGTGGTATGTTATTCAAGAACTTCGGTATTATTAACTTCTTGTAGGCCTTAGACTTGAATGCTGATATCCTCCGCAGTTTGATCCAAGCGTTCATGCGTTATGCGTGAATTTGTTTTAATTTCCCTGAGCTCAGGAGCTCTGCCTTGTGAGGTACCGCCCATTGTCGCTTGTTATAGACTGAACTGTATACCATGCATGATGTCCACTACACATTTTGCCATATCCCACCAAGTACGCTAATTCCACAACTTCAGCACTATGAATTTCTGAAATGAAACAAAAATACACAGCAAGAGACGACTGATGCTATACACTGTATGTCTTATACTACTGTTTTATGATTTATGGAGATATGATTTGTCTGTTGGTGTCTGTTCAGCCATGTTTCTTTGATATACGTCTAGCTGCACCTATAATTGTAAATATAGGCCTACTCCTTATTTTTGAAACGCCTATTTGTTATCAATTTGTTTAACATTGAATGCATATATGAACTCGCAAACGTACTACTTGTTTTGTTCTCTTACTGCATTAGTTGTTTAACCATCATGTAAAGGGGGGGGGTCAACATCAGAACGCACTATGCAATTTGTGGCTTCCTCATCTACTGCTCCTCCTATTTTGTTCCATCTTAAAATCAACCTGTTTCTCATCTACTTTATACAATCATGTATTCCTTGCTCGTGCCTACATTTATATACCTTTGCATATTTGATGTGTCAGCATATTTTACAATACCACCTATAAATGAATGCCTAACTACATAAGTTCACATTTTTTAGTATAGGCCTATACTCAAAATTATATTTCTTGCCTATGATACGAATATATTCCAATATTGCTAACCTGGTCATGTGATCTGCCTATGTTCCATATTTTAGCCAGTACATAAGGTATCTGCTAACACTGTAATAAGCTTAAATGTTTTCATATTTTGCCCATTGTACAAGACAGTTTTTGTTCATTCTTTTTAACTAGGCCTCTCGCTACCCTATACTTGCACTTCAAACGTCTTAAACCATCGATGGAGTTGTGTGAATGCACTAACTCAATATAACTGGTATTAATTGACAACCACCCAAAGGAATCTCTTTAAACGCATGTAAACTATAAATTTTTGATATTAGGCCTAAACCTAATATACTCACTTCCATTTATTTAATTACTTTTATTTTTTTCCATTATATTACCTGTATGTATTATTTGATATTGTTATATTAAATTGTATAATGCAGATCCACTAATTTGATCGGTCATTTCTACCGTGTTACTAATCTATGTATTTGAAGGACTATTTATATATTTTACTGCATATATATATTATATCTATCATTACCTACACAAATGTGTTTTATTTCAATCCACTAAATACACGTAGATGCTATTACTGTATCTGGTATGCTTATTATTTTTATATTTATGTTAGGCCTATTCTTTATTTCCTAAGTGACCATCCCAATTTGTTTACCTCCAGAAAAATAAGATATTTTTCTTGTTGGCCTTCTTTACTTCCCGTTTGTTTTTTGTTTTTTTGTTTTTGTTTTTGTTTTTTTTTTTGTTTTTTTTTTTGGTTTTTTTTTCATTTACTTGATGAGATCTCGACTCTGCCATTATATAGAGCTGGTCTATCTCCCTTGATAACCAATAGTTTTCCTTTTTCGTTATTCTGTTTTGCATTAGTAATAGAAACATGAATTTAGTATAGCCTCCTTGACCCTACCATTTGTTGCTTAATTAAATTTGTTCCCCGCTAGTTATCCTTGTACTTATTGCCTACCATAATTAATACAACTTTTATATCCTGAAATATTCGTGTTTAGGCCTATTATTTTTTGACGAAACCATGTCAATCTGAAGCGTCATTACTTCGAACTTGTGTGATACTATTTCGGGTTTTTTACGTACTCTATCAACTCGCAATAACTCGAAGATGAATCTGACCGTGCATTTGTATATATATAATTTGATCCCCCAGTACAGAAGGTACTATAGCTATAGGTCCTACTACTTGCCCTCCGTCTTACACATACCATGTGCTCGCGTGTATTTTGAGCATGTTTGAAATTAATCTATTTAACCACATAATAATATTAATTCATATTATTCATAATTATTCGATCAACTGAAATGCCCACGCTGGCACTATTTAATGTTTTAATTAACTCGACTCCTATCTTATGCCTTTACGCGCTCATTTCTTGGCACTGCTTATAGATGTTATACGCGTATAGATGTTATTCGAGTAGGCTTACATTTAATAAAATTTTCAAACGATACGAGATAAGTATAATAGTTGCTTAATCTTTTGCTACATGTATGTTACCCGTATAACTTAATCGCTGTCCTTCGTGGTGATCCTCCTTATTGCCATTTCTGTTATTTATTATTATCATTATTATTTCATAGTATAATTAACAGATTAATCATAACTTGCCTACTCAAGTCCTCTGTCTCTTCCATACCGCCGAAAGACAAAGATTCCACCATGATGACGCCCGTCCTTCTTTACAATCACAATCTATGTAACATTCTACTTGCACTCGATACCCTGATCACTCTGCTGATTGTTTTACTGTTGCCATTTTGTTAATATCCTGTTAGGAGATTCCTATACATTGCCATAGAGCGAATGCAAGCATTAAACATGCCACTGTTTTATATTGACATGCAGCTATTTAACCATAGATGCTTTAACCATTTTTCAATAGAAGTTGATCTCTCGATGATAAAACATGATATGAGTCAAAAACCCATTTGCAATTGACCACCTACAATTATGCCAAGTGATTGGTTGCATCATAGCAACAACAAAAGCATTTAACAAAACCATTATGATTGCATTATAACCATGCACCTGTTTTAACACGGGTGAACGCATAACTGAAATCACTGATGTGCATAATTCCAAGTGGATCAACGGCTTAACCCATATTATACACAAGGGGGAAAAAACTCCCATCTTTACACCTGGCCAAAAATTTCTCCCCATTGACAATTTAGTTTTAATTCGACTTCGCTTAATTAAAAGCCATTCTGAATATGGGGAATGTCCTTCTGATATCAAATAATTTTGATATTTTTAAATTCGCGGTATAATAACTTTATGAGAAATTATTAAAATTTGATATTTTTAAAATGTTTGATATTCAACAGTACTCGAAGTAAACTTTATAAATCTAATGATATATTCTTAAAGTGTATGTAGCTGGGAGGAAAGGCCGACGATCAATTAAAAAATTTGACTTTTGATATTGAAGATATGGATTTTTTCCCAAACAGACCTAAACTTTTTTGGTATTTTATAAATCCATATCTTCAAAACGAAAGGTCAAAATCTTCGGCTTTTCATCCCAGCTACATACACTTTAAGTACATTATCATTAGATTTGTATTTAAAGTGAACTTGGCGGTTTACTAAAGCATTGTTGTTTACAACGTTGTTTCATGAAGACCAGCCCAGCAGACTAGGTCGACATACACTCATCAGAATTCATTTATTAAGGGATCTAGAATGACCGTTTATTGCGTTTCGACAGTATTTTTTGTGGGACATGAGAGCACCTCAGACCTATCGAATTGCATTTTGAATACGAAGCATATCTTTCTGATATCAAATAATTTTCATTTTTTTTAAATCACAATATAATACAAATTTTATGACAAATTATAAAAATTTGATATTTTTCAAATATTTTTTATATATAGCAGTCCTCGAAGTAAATTATATAAATCTAATGATATATTCTTAAAGTGTATGTAGCTGGGAGGAAAAGCCGACAGTTAATTGAAAATTTTGACCTTTCATATTGAAGATATGGATTTTTCCCAAAAAGACCTAATTTTTTTGGTGTTTTTGGAAAAAATATCATATATACATACGAAAGGTCAAAATTTTCAATTGATCGTCGGCTTTTATCCCACCTACATACACTTTAAGTATAAATCATCAGATTTATAAAGTTTACTTCAAGTACTGTTAAATATCAAAAATATCAATTTTAATGATTTGCCATATAATGTGTATTAAATTGCGAATTTCAAAATATCAAAATTATTTGATATCAGAAGGACATTCTTCGTTTTCAGAATGCAATTCGATATGTCTGATGTGCTCTAATGTCCCAAAATAAATACTGTCCAAACGTTCATACCCCAGCCCTTAAGTTTACTCCGAGGACTGTTAAAATATCAATTTTTAATCATTTGTCATAAAATGTGTATTATATCGCGGATTTAAAAAAAAATCAAAATTATTATCAGAAGGACATTCTTCGTATTCAGAATGCAATTCGATATGTCTGATGTGCTCTCATGTCCAATAAAAATACTGTCCAAGCGTTGCTACCAGAGCCATTAAGGGCTTGAAAATATAATAAATAAATTATAATTTATCGAATAGACAGTCAGATGAAATAAATGCAACAGGGTTTTGGCTCTATGTAAGTGATTCAGGCATAATTTTACAGCGGCTGTAACTGACCCGGTCGTCTTGGATACATGACGCTTCAGAGCAAGCATGTACAATTCACATCATATTGCAGGTAAAGTACTCTATCAGTCAGCTACCTGCACAACCGATTCTTTTGTTCTGCAAGGCTCACTCAGTCATTTAATGAGGCAATACAAACGATCGAAATTGGTGTTGAAATGAGCAAAATTTTGAGTTACACCTTTTCAGTGTAAAAATTTTTTCTCAGCCAAATGAAAAGCAATAATTTTCATTTTTTCAGTAAATGGCTGGAAAAACTATAATGCTTGATACTGATTTTTTTTAATCCTGGTGTTAAACTTAGGCCTGAAATTCAGTCATTTAGTGTAAGATATTCGATTTTTATAGGCTTCAGCTCGGCCCGCGAGCTTTTTCTTGGATCAACCTTTTAGCTTTTCAAAGTAATATAGTTCGCTAATGAAGGATTTTCCCCAACTTTCTAAAGCACATCACCGTGAGCTATATATCATAGTTTTGTCAGAATTTCCGTTTTGATTTCACCATCTTTCACTGTCGGCTGAAAAATTTCTAAATCAACACGTGAAATCTAAAGGCTAGTACTAGCATTGTGGATCGATATCCCTGGGTTTAATAGGAATACCGGCATGGCTATAGTGTTGCCAGAACTTCAATATAGCAAAGAAATTCCCAGACCTATTATAATTCAGTATCGAAGTTACGTAATGTTACTATGTCAACGAGATCACGCACTTGAGTAGTGAACCACGATCGAAACAATCACCACGTAAAGTATATAGCACTCGAAGGCATACCAAAATAGCGTGATCCGGTAACCAAGGGAATTACGTAACCACTTCGATGGTGAATAGCGCTCCTACTGATCATGTTTAACCAGAACACCCAATTGGGGATTTAATCGCTGGTCGGGCAATTTGCTTTCAATGAAAAATTGACCTGGATAACAACAAAGGAAATATCGACTATTTCTGCTGGTTGCTCTCGAGATAAAAGTACTCACCATTGCCTACTTTTACTTAGTTTGACATTTTCGGAGCATCAATGGAAATAGGGTAAAACAAAAACGGAAATTCTGACAAAACTATAACATATAGACCCACACGATGTGCTTTACAGAGGTGGGAAATATCTTTCTTTAGCAAACTATGTTAGTTTGAGACGCTAAAACATGAATTCCGTAAAAAGCTCGCAGGCGAATTCAAGGCCAAAAATATCACACTAAAAGACACAATTTGATGCTTAATTTTAACACCAGGATTTTAAAAAAATGTATATCCAAGCACCAAGTTTTTAACTGACATTACTGAAGAAAAAAAAATATTGCTTTATATTTGACCGAGAAAATTAATTTCATAGCAAAAAGGTGTATCTCTGAATTGTGCTGATTTTTACATGTATCGATCGACTTTTAGCGCGACTAAGCATTTCTAAAGAATTGGTTGTCCAGGCGGCAGACTGCTATAGCAATACCTAATTACAGACTGATAATACTGAAAGCATTTTCAGCGATATGGAAACAATATCAACAATTAATGGTATCATACAGAATTATTATAGCGGCAACTTCATAATTGTAAGTATACGCCTATTTTAAAATGAACTACAAAAATTATGTTTCAATACTACACTACTAACACAAGTGTTAATATAACACAATTGTTAATATATATAACACAAGTGTTAATATAACACAGGCGTTAATATAACACAAGTGTTAATATAACACAAGTGTTAATATAACACATAACACAAGTGTTAATATAACACAAGTGTTAATATATCACAAGTGTTAATATAACACAAGTGTTAATATAACACAAGTGTTAATATAACACAAGTGTTTTAAATATAACACAAGTGTTGATATAACACAGGTGTTAATATAACACAAGTGTTAATATAACACAAGTGTTAATATAACACAAGTGTTAATATAACACAAGTGTTAATATAACACAAGTTTTAATATAACACAAGTGTTTATATAACACAAGTGTTAATATAACACAAGTGTTAATATAACACAAGTGTTAATATAACACAAGTGTTAATATAACACATAACACAAGTGTTAATATAACACAAGTGTTAATATAACAAAAGTGTTAATATAACACAAGTGTTAATATAACACATAACACAAGTGTTAATATAACACAAGTGTTAATATAACACAAGTGTTAATATAACACAAGTGTTAATATAACACAAGTGTTAATATAACACAAGTGTTAATATAACACAAGTGTTAATATAACACAAGTGTTAATATAACACAAGTGTTAATATAACACAAGTGTTAATATAACACAAGTGTTTTAAATATAACACAAGTGTTGATATAACACAGGTGTTAATATAACACAAGTGTTAATATAACACAAGTGTTAATATAACACAAGTTTTAATATAACACAAGTGTTAATATAACACAAGTGTTAATATAACACAAGTGTTAATATAACACAAGTGTTAATATAACACAAGTGTTAATATAACACAAGTTATAATATAACACACGTGTTAATATAACACACGTGTTAATATAACACACGTGTTAATATAACACACGTGTTAATATAACACACGTGTTAATATAACACACGTGTTAATATAACACAGGTGTTAATATTACGCAAGTGATGATATGACACAAGTGTTAATATAACACAGGTGTTAATAGAACACAAGTGTTAATATGTCACAAGTGTTAATATAACACAAGAATAAGAGACGTTGCTAACAATTAACAATAACACGTTTATTTCAGCAAATTAACATGTTGGAGCGTTGGTAACTGTTGGCGAAAATGCCCTTGTGAACGTGTTATTATGGTAATCGTAAGTAAGCAACACATCTCATTCTTTTATAGATGTGTTGAAGTGTTAAAAAAACGTTATCCGTCTATTAACATTTCCGTTTATAGCGTTAATACTTATACTATATAAATGTTTTTCTACTACTGTTTTATTTAGTGTTTAAACCTATGGGTATATAATATGTAAGAGTTATTTATGTGCTACAATATGCAGAATGTAAGCAAGGTAAGACACAGCACAATCGAAATATATTCTGTATTCCTAATTGTGGCATTTTAAGGACTAAAAGACAAATGCATGCACTGATAATATTAATTAGTCACAAAAAGTGTCTTATTTGAGTAATCATTATAATTAGCCAATACAAATGGAATATGTATCATTCAATAAAATATTTGTAAGTCTGCAAATGATTTATAATGCTGAAAATATATAATTTAACATATGATTATTACAAATTATTTTGGTAAGTCGAGTACATTTTTATTTGCTCGAAAACAGTGATTTGTCACCTGGCTATAAATGATCATAAATAATTTTCAGCTATTTTCAGAAAGTCCAATTATGTTCTTGGGTGATCAATCTTTAATTTGTAATGACTAGTTATTAATTGATTAGTCAAATAAGACACTTTTCATGACTAATAAGGTAGTGCAGGTGCAAGTGTTCGTGTTGCTTGTGAAATTCTTTTATGGATATTGCTTGTTGACGTGGGGGAGCCAACCTATTATTATAATACAATAATTATACCCCCAAAAAGCTTTCATTGTAACCGTTATTTGTACAACCGCGATTTTTACTTGTTAAGAAATTATTAATTTTTTAACAAGTAAAAATCGCGGTTGTAAGCCTATTGTTGGAATGTAGATACATGTTGTTGAAATTACTGTCCGCGGAAATAATTTTTCCTTCATTATGTATGATTGCATCCGATGCATGAAATTTTGAGCCGCAGTATTGCAATTCATGTAAAATGTGACTTTCCTGGTTAATTCTTTGCAGTAAGTGAGTAACGGATACACGCCGCAATGACATCGGTACTGCGCGCACTTTATCGGAAATTCCAGAGCATCTGGCCGTGGAATAAAACACTAGTTGAAGCAGACGCTGACACAGTATGGAAGCGCAGTAACGATACCGCACGTAGGAATATAGCATACAAACTGGTTAACATAAGAGGCAACGGGGAACTACAACGCATATACAGGTAATTGAATAAGGGATGGCATCAAATCCCAACCACCGGCGCCATGCAAGAACGTGCAGTTCAACCACGTTCTTTTATTCCCGAACAATAGGCACCAGGCTCTAACCGCCTGCCATGCCAGGGCACTGTCGCCGACTCGACGGTCGACCGGCTGTTGGTTTTGAGGCAATCTCTAACGGAAGTGATCATTTTCGTGTGTAGGTTTGGGTGGTGGATGAGGGTGTGTGTGCATAGTACGATTCATTATATTATGAGTCTATCTTCCTACAATTTCAGCAGCAGCAATAACAATAATTAAAGATGATGATGATGATGATGATGATGATGATGACAATAATAATAATAGTAACTCCAAGAAATGTTTTCATCCAATTTCATTAGAAATGATGGTGCTGATGCATTGCGTGAGCATATCAGATGGGCATTACCAAAATACCTATACCATGATGGTAGAAAGGTTGGGGTTATTACCAGAATGGAATTCGCAAGATATAGACATCGACTCTCAAAGAAAGGCCAGTCAAAGGTAGGCTAAACAAAAAAAAAAGTACCCACCACTAATTGCAACAGAATCCATTTTGCATGCATCCATCTCCCAAATACTCACACAAAATCATATCAACAGTCTCAAAAAATCCAAGTCGTGGAACAGTGCCGAATTTGAATAATTCCAAAATGGCCGCTTAAGCAGGGGGTGAAATTTCAAATTTGTTCAAATCTTGCTATTAAAGAACCATACCAATGTATTGTTTATGAATACGACGATGAACTCACACACACCATTATATTTTCGGAGCACACTAATGTGATTTTTAGTCCGCACGATATACTCGTGCGATATACTCTTTTCATGTTCATTCACCTGTTTGGAAACGACCTTGCACACATAAAATTGGGAAAGGCTTGAGCATAACAAAAGAGCAAACTACGAAATCCAGTGTAAAAGCTACAGAGCTTGTATAACAAGGCATAATTTCTTTAGCCAATACCTTATGAGCAAATTAGTTGCTATCTGAATTATCATGATGCACAATGGATAAATATATTAACTGTCACTTTTAATACTAGTTCCTGGCTTCTTGTTCTGTTTTTTTTTAATCAAAAGAAAGTATACCTAATCATATCCATCCCAGGAAAACCCTGCCACTTTTGATTTCAGTGCATACTTGACACATATAATAAATTATGTTGTTTGAAATAAATAAAATGACAGCAACAATCCCAAAATTCCACTAAAATCCTGTAACAATTCATGTTACAGTTTTTAAATGTTATGAAACCATTTAATTTGACAAACAAGTGTAAATATGTACCTCTACTTCGTAGACTTGTCGAGTTTGTGACCAAGACAGCGACTGGGTCAACGTAACAGTTTGCGATGAATGCGGACAACCATTTCATGTAAACTGCCTCAATCCTATACTATCTAAGGTACCTGATGATTTATGGTTCTGTAGCGTTTGCAAAGAGGTAAGAACATAGTATATGCACTGACAGCGCCGGGGCATGGGGGAATTTCCCTTAGAAATAAAACATTGACTTGGGTTCTCGTCGGTTTCCCCCTCTCAGAACAAAAGGCACCAAACATCCCACTATTGTTGGCAAAAAAAAGTCAAATATCAGATATTTGCCCGGTGTCGCCCGAAAAAGATGGGGACACGACCCCCTAAATTTGACGTCCCCTTAATGGCACTGCCCCCCTAAAATACACGGGTAATTGAGTCAACTTTTTGTGGAATTAATAAATGTTTTTTTGGATTGTTCATCACATGATTAAAGTTGCTCCTGAAAGCATCTCAAGTCAGGCACTACCCCCACCTTCAAAGTACCAAAGGTAAAGGTAAAGGAGACGATCCTGTATAAACAGTGATCGGAGTGCCCATCTCTCTTTCATTGGCGATTGGGCCAGACTCCTCCATGTAATGTTGCTATAGGGGGATCGCTACACCTCCTCTACAGCGAGTCTGTTACCTTCCCAACATTTAAGAATGCCGGTACCCATTTAAACATCTGGGTGAAGAGGAGTAATCGAGATAAAGTGCCTTACTCAAGGGCACAACACGATGGCGTCGCCGGGGCTCGAACCCGCAACCTTCCGATTATGAGTCAGTGCCCGTACTACATTATGTTAAATGACAAAAAGGATCTATTGCACATTGTAACATTCCTCTCCTGGTTTGTTTATTTTATAACAAAGGATCCAGAAAACCTTGAGCATACAGATTCTCTTTTGGAAGAAAAACTTAACCATGATGAGACTGTTGTAGACCTGAAAGACCACCCGGCATGTTGGAATCTAAAGATGAGAGGTGTAGTTGGGGAAACGCCATTACATATATGCTATCTATCTAGTACCGACGATGACAAAGCTATAGCAAAGATTATGCTGGAAGAATTCCCCTATCTGGTGCATGATATCTATGAAGGAACGACTTTCTTTGGTAAGGCACCACGTTAATATTGGTCCTATAGCGTTATCGGTTACCCGAAAGTAGGGTTGCACGATTATGTCGCCAATAGTCGCAGTCGCGAATATTAGCGATAGTCGTGACATTCGACTATGAATTTGTGTGAGTCAAATAATAATTTATTGTGTCTCAAGATGAAATGAATTGTTTTTATGTGCAAGTATATCCAATTTACAAGTATATCTTTCTTCCGTTTACTTTGACACTGCATTTCCACATACTAGAACCAGAAAAGATGAGTCGCCTCTTTTGTACAAAAGTAATGACTTTTTTATTTTCTGCTGAACAGGAGAGAACGTTTTACATTTTGCGATCGTAAAAAGAGACATGGAAAGTGCTAAACTATTACTTCAACATGGCGTTAGCCTTGTTGCTCGAGGTCGCGGTACTTTCTTCCAACCATCCGACATACAAAATGGTTCGTGTACGAAGGGCAAGACTAACTTCAAAGGAAATGCGTGCTATGGTGAATACCCTCTAGCCTTCGCCGCAAGCTTGGGTTTGATTAAGATGTACGACTATTTCATCAAGCAGAGTAAAAAGAAGCCGCATCTTGGGGAGGTTAATCCTAATGCACAAGATTCATTTGGCAATACTGTTCTGCATTGGTGTGTTATACATAAGCAAAAGGTAAGGAAGTCTCACTTCATCACGTTATGAAACCCCATGAGTACTACCTGCTGATTGGTTACAAAAAGGCTATATATGACTATTGAGCCAATCAGCTACATTGTAAGAAAGGTGGTAGGCCTGAGAAGGGTTGAGCTTAGAAGCTGTATGTTATTGGTTACTCAGCTAAATAAATCGCACAATCAACCAATCAGAAACACTGTACGAAAT
This sequence comes from Amphiura filiformis, assembly GCF_039555335.1. Classification (NCBI taxonomy): domain Eukaryota; kingdom Metazoa; phylum Echinodermata; class Ophiuroidea; order Amphilepidida; family Amphiuridae; genus Amphiura; species Amphiura filiformis. The sequence goes on from NC_092645.1 coordinate 14,494,871, forward strand.
TAATTAGTTCTCAGAGAATTAAAGAATTCCATATATCCTGATGTTGTTTTACAGAAAATGTACAAACATGCATTGCGGCACCCTGTTCTTGCAGCAAATCAATATATAACTAACGACGCTGGACTGACACCATTAGCGCTGGCATGTAGGCTTGGGCATTGTGATATGTTTACAGCTATAGTAGACTATAGTAGCAAACCATTATGGACTCATGGAGTAACCTGCTTAGCTTGTCCTCTGGATATTCTAGATAGTATAGACACAGAAGGAGTTAAAAGTAAGTTGCAAATTCTATGGGTCCCATTCACACCTGCATGCAATATGGATGCAACATGGATGCCCCACGTGAACCGATAACCTAGATATCATTATCACAAATTCAAGAGATTTATCTTCATGATCTTACTATTAAATTCCAGATGAATCATCAGCATTGCGCATAATCGTAAAGGGCTCAAAGGAAGGACATTTCAAAATGTTGGAGAGTAGCGTTGTTGCCAGACTGCTAGATGAGAAATGGCGGCGTTATATTAAGGTAGGTTACTTACACCAAGGTATATTGTCGTGGACTCAGTCTACTTACAGGTGAAACGTCTCCACAGTTTGGAGCAAATATTCGTATTTACCCCCTCTCAGCAACCAACAAACTTTACTCCGTTTGGTTGGTTAAATCTCTTGTTTATAAGAAATCATCGGGGTTGGGCTTGACTTAATTGCTTAAGGACAAAGGTCACTGCATCATCCATGGATCATCAGATTTTCATTTAAATTGTTATTCTAGAAACGATTTATGATCAAGTTTGCATGGATTTTGTTCACCTCGCGTTGCTGTTTACTGCTACACAACTCAGACCAGTCCATCCAGACCATCTATTAGGTCCAACCGATGCAAAGTCTATCGTAAGTAGAAATCTGAAACATTGTTCTGTTATGCACCGCATCTAGTTTGGTCATATAGCGTTATTCCTCGATATATACCGATGGCTCTTTTTAATCGTACCCGGAACATTTGCATAAAAGTGATATCGTTTTTGAATTAGATTAATACTATGTCAATGTTCAATGCAAGTTGAGTATATCCCCAGGGTATGATAGAAAGCGCCATCCGTACCCATCAGGGCGCCCATAGTACTATAGGACTAAATTATACGTGGTACCTTAGGTACTGCATCCAAAATCAACGGTCGATGCTTGGTCGATCCCAGAGTGGTCTTTGTTAAAATCCATTGACAGGGTCATATGGAGCAGGGACCATTCTTGCAGGCAGAAAATATGGCATTGTAGAATCAAACTCGCCGCACCGAAAATCACAAATGTTTCTCAACACTCATTTTGTTTCAACAAATGACTATGCTATTCAAGAGCAATAGTAAGCAATGCAACACGTCTCATGCGCCAAGAAATGAACATTTAATATTTTCAGGGCGCATGGCAATTTGCCGACAGATACAATTAGCTGCACATTTTTACCATGGGGTTAGGGGTTCAAATTTTCTTTTGGGGGGGGGATGATTTGGTTTGGATGATTGTTTTTTGGGGGGAGTGAGTTAGCAAATCAATACATTTAGGGGTAAGCTCCCGCCCACAAAGACCCTACTATTTGTGTAATTTAGTTGACTATTGTAATGTATTAATCAATTTTACCATTTAATCTTACTAATTAATCGATAACTCATTAAACTTATCGATTGTTGTTTTCAATCACAAGGTCCGCTACATTAGTGAGATAGGTGTCATCATAGGTTGTACAGCACAGTTTGTTTCAGAAGCATCAGAGATGAGGCTATTGAAACCAAAACGTTACCTTCAAAACTTGGTAAGGATATTTAGATTATTAGTACCACTATACGTTTCCTCTTCCAATATTTCAAAGTTTTCTGATAAGAACATGTTTTGCAATGATATCTTCATTGTCGTATTATTGTCATGAATCGTCATTATCTTCGTCGTCATCATCTTTTTTATCAAGTTGTTGTCGTCATCATCGTCACAACTTACAGTGTTTTAACAAGTACGCTGTTGGTTATCACAGTACTGCTGATACAGCCAGTCAGTGTGTGAGTGGTCAGGATCGCGTCAGACGTGGCTCTGACTTCATCAGGACATATGAATTCCCTTCGAGAAAGCCTATTTAGTCAATCGTCACCGTCGTTTGAAGTAAAGTTAAGCACTGTGGCGCTATTTATCTTAAATTTTGTTTGCATCTTTACATGTATAATATAAGTAAAATATCATAAAAATTAGTATCATATAGCATTAAAATGTTCAAAATAATTTTTATCATGAAATAAAAGGAATAACACATTATTATTGTGCTAAATTGGATGTAAAATATATGTAAATAGCGCCCTCAATTTCCACACAAATATACAGTTTATAGAATAAAAGCTACCACAAAAAGCCAGAAAAAGTTGAACAATTTGATGAAGAAACTCGAATCTAAGTGTAGAATAGCTAACAAATTGTCATCATCATCATCATCATCATCATCTTTAATGACTCATTCATGTCATTCCGCAATAATTTTATCTTCTTTAGGTCCAGGTTCCAGCAAGAATGACATTCTGCATCGCCTGCCTTCTCATCTATTCATGTGTTATATTTCGATTTACTGGTCACCACACGTTAGAAGACTTAACATTAATGATCACCGTACCTTGCTCATGGTCATACATTTTCTTTTTCTATAGGTGTGTACTTCTTTATAATTATTATACATGACAACTATTCAATAGAATCATACCAGTACGGTGTCTGTCGGTTTTAAAGAGATTCCACTCAAATGAGTTTAAGGGCTGGGGTATGAACGTTTGGACAGTATTTATTGTGGGACATTAGAGCACATCAGACATATCGAATTGCATTCTGAATACGAAGAATGTCATTCTGATATCAAATAATTTTGATTTTTGAAATTCGCAATTTAATACACATTTTATGGCAAATCATTAAAATTGATATTTTTGATATTTAACAGTACTTGAATTAAACTTTATAAATTTGATGATTTATACTTAAAGTGTATGTAGGTGGGATGAAAAGCCGACGATCAATTGAAAATTTTAACCTTTAGTATTGAAGATATGGATTTTTTCCCCAAAACACCAAAAAAAAAATTAGGTCTTTTGGGAAAAAAATCCATATCTTCAATATGAAAGGTCAAAATTTTCAATTGACTGTCGGCTTTTCCTCCCAGCTACATACACTTTAAGAATATATCATTAGATTTATATAATTTACTTCGAGGACTGTTATATATCAAAATTTGAAAAATATCAAATTTTTATAATTTGTCATAAAATTTTTATTATATTGTGATTTTCAAAACATGAAAATTATTTGATATCAGAAAGACATGCTTCTTATTCAGAATGCAATTCGATAGGTCTGAGGTGCTCTCATGTCCCACAAAAAATACTGTCGAAACGCAATAAATGCTCATTCTAGATCCCTTAAGAGCCGGAGCATAAAGTTTGTAAAAGGGTGCCAAAAAGTGTAGCACAAGTTACCATGAGATTGCCCATATGTAGTGTGCGTATTAAGTGTAAATTCTACGAATGTAGGTTTATATGCTAGTGTACTTAGATTGTAGACGGTCGAAAGAGTCACAGGTACTTTATCGGGGCATCAATAGTGCTATAGGACCAACTACAGGTGGTGCCTAATTTTATAGTAGCTCGTTTGACAGCATTTTATCATTTTCTGACTGCAAAAATCAAAGGAACTCTGTGCATATTTAGCTAAGTTTACAAAAGTGTCAATAATTACCATTAATATATATAATTATCTGCAATCCTCGAAAAAAGTCTGGAAACATTCAAGCGTCTTTAGGGGAAAAAGAATCTTTCACTCCCCCGTGCAATGTTGAGACGTTCAAATGTGTTCAGTGTGCCGCAACATTGAATGATGGGGGACGAGGATGGGAAAAGTGTTAATTGAAGGCCCAGTTTTCTTCTTATACCCAATATTGAACATTTTTATCCACATTAATTAGTACACGTGATTTTATTAAAAATGCCTAAAGTATTCCAAGGACTTTTTTCGAGAATTGTAGAACTACAAGACCCTTTGAGCTGCAAATGAAATACTCAGATTTCTTAGATTGCCACAGTCCATCCCATACTGGTTCTTGGAATTTTGCACTAATCAGACAACTTTGTAGTTGTACTTTACATTAGTCGTCCATGCACATGTTCGTTTCTGTATATTTCAGAGGTACCGAGACGTTGGGTCCGTATGTGGTTATGATTGGGAAAATGCTGACTGGTGATATTCTGCAATTTTGGATTATTATGTCTACATTTTTGACACTATTTGCAACAGGTACGTTGATTAGTTAAAATTCAGGATAGAACAGATTTACCTATTAGTGTACAGACCCTTACGTTATGCGACTCCTCGTGACAGGATGTATGCCTTCAATAGCGAGGTGGACTCCTCGTGATAGGACCTTGACCGACACTGTATATGATAAGTAAATTGCACCTCTGTCCATTTTCGGTCTCATTCAACGATACCGCTTCCAGGGGCGTAGGCAGCTTTTTTGGTCGGGGGGGGGCAAAATAAATTTTTTGGGGCACAGACGAAAAAAATGAGTTGCATCATATAATACATATAGACAAAAGGCTTTATTGGGACGATGTGCGCGCGTAGCGCGCAACAAATTGGTATTTTACACTATTTTTGACCATTATCAGGATGGAAAGCCTTAATCCTTGCAATATGCGCGCGTAGCGCGGAAAAATTTTGTATTTTGGGGCTGAATTTTGGCAGAAAAGGGCTCCTTGCCCCTTTTCTTTTCCTTTGCCCTCCTGATTTTCCCTTTTATTTTTTTTGTCAGAGGGGCACTTTTTTCTTTCATTTTTTGTCAGGGGCCCTCTGCCCCCCCCCCTCCCCCCCCCCCCCCCCCGCTGGCTACGCTGCTGACCGTTTCCCACAATCATGAGAACATCGCTCTAGCACAAGCATAATATTTGATTAGATATGGCACCAAGTTTAATTTGGTAGCCACGATGATTCTTTTTATCGTACCCTGCACCTGCAATAAAACAATAAATTGTATCGAGTACAGCTCAACTTACCGTACTTTGCCTAACCAGACAGTCCATGCCAAAATTGTTACTACACCTTTACATTTCATCGAATCTCTTTTTGATGTCTGTCATTTTGAACATCACACTTGAAAGATGTATGCTATGTAGAAACTTTATTTTGCAATTTCATAATTTGCATATTATTAGCATATTTGCAAGAAAAAACATGAAAATCAATAAATACCTATATTTTCACAATTTCAATATTTTATTAGAAATTAAGCATGTAGGCCGTTTGTTATGACTTGATGAATGAAGCTGTTAAAACAGATTTTGATATTTTTGCTTATTTTTCCTCTTTTGCCCCAAAATGTGTAAAAATCAACATTTTTGGATGACCTATATTTTCTTTGAATATTTATCAAATTTCTTAATTTAGGTATAATACAGTGCAGAAAAGATGTCAAAAATCTGTTAAAACAGATTTCCAATAAATTGTTCCATTTTCCATTTTGGGTTAAATACTCAATTTTCATGCGAGGGATATTTGAAACATAAAATGAAAACATGTCCATTGCACTTTTTCCTCGAGATGTACTATAATATCAAGGTTACGGATATATTATAATCCCTTCTTATCTTCACTGATCCATCAGATACCTGAACATTTGCATAATTCTATCGGGGTACGAAAAGAAAGAGCAACCGGAGCATATCAGGGCATCAGTAGCGCTATATGTGACCCCTCGGCACAACTGAGCCCTGAAGTCGCCAATCATCATTTTTGAGATATTCAACCAAAATATTCTGCTTGAAATTAGCTTTAAAATGATGTATATCATGTCTATAGTACTTGACATTTAAGTAGTGAAAAATCAATAAAACAGTCAATAAATCCTCTGTTTCCTATTGGTTATTGTTAAGTTCGATGGAGCATATCTCAGTAGTGGCACTGGCGACATCCGGGCTCAGTTGTGCCGAGGGGTCACATATGATCACATCAAACGTGGTACCCAAGTTTCGCGGCGGAATTCCTTCTAATAAAGCATTGTTATCTCTAAATTATATTTCAGTGTTTTATTTTCTATTTCTTGATGGTTCGCTTGAAAATTACGATGAAAGTAACGAAGGATTTTCGCTTCCTTGGCGAGCTTTTGTATCCCTTTTTGGAATGACGTTCGGCAATTTTGATGTAAGTCATCATATCGTTCATGAAATATATATAATACATGTATACTTGGAATTCTTGCTTTCATTTTAATATACAGGTGAATGACAAAAGGTAAACAAAACAAAGTTGTAAAATAATAGAGAGATTGCGATTTTCCAAACGTAGACGTAGGACGTACGTTTTTACGTACGTTAACACGTACGTTTTTACGTAGCTATGTATTGCAGTGAGGCCACATACTTTACCAACGCTCGTGTTGTGGCGCTATGTCCTATAGTCAGTCATCTGGTGATTTGTTTTGCATGAAATCAGCCCGGGGTAGTCGGTGGGGTCAGGGATCAATAAAGGGATCTTAATCCTCTCTACGTCATACATAAATTCGCCCAGTCTCATTTCCCTAATATTAAATTTAAAAAATGGAATTTCAGTTCGGCAAAGGTGGGCCTCGAACCCACGCCGCTGCTACATACAGAATACAGAAGTCCAGCGCACTAATCCACTGGACCACATGACAGTTCGGTAGCCATATTGAATTTTAAACATATAGGCTATAGGCAACTCCAACATTGATCGGGTATAGACCACTTGACATGTGACGTCATTGCCCGGCAGTATGCGCGAGAATTATGACAATTTCCATTGTTCTTTGCCCTGCAGTGTGCGTACGCATCGTAGTTTGCTCAGGGCACGTGCATTTCAAATCGCCCACCATATTTCATATAGTACAAGAAAGCCATTGAACAGTGTAGCGGTTTGTTTGAGCATATCGACAGACGAGTCCCTCGCCTTTGTTGATAAACAATGATTTCATATTAGCATAATGACAGTACTCATCAGTTAATAGCCACTTGGTGAATAGATGGGCATTATCAGCTATCAAAGAGATGTCTTATGCAGCTGCCAATCACGATAGAGGCTTGAAAACATTTTGTTATAAACTCAAAAGTGATATAAGGACAAAACTGTGCATGTTGGTACTTGATTGTTTGGATTCTTATATGTTGAAAATCCCTTGTAGTAGTATATTTTATGTGTAGTGTAGCCTATATTGTTTATAAATTATACAGCTTTTCAATTTTGGGCATTAATGCTCTGTTGCACTGTTTTCATCAACCTATTTTATCGTAGTGCATTTCTTTATGTGTGTGAGCCGAAATGTCGTGGTAGATTGCAATCATGCTTTTCTTGAACTGTACTCCGCCATAACTACGGTGAAGGACACCGGTTCAAATCCTTTGTTTGGAGCCAATCAATAAAAGAATGCAGGGCCTCTATAAGTTAAGAAATGACGTAATAATCGCAATAGATGAATACAATGTTTGAATAGATCGCCCAACCATGCCAACACAAGCAGATTGCACTAATCACCTGTGTATGTCTGCAAACATAGATTGAATACAATACAGCACTTTTCAAAAAATACTAATCTTATAGGTGCGAGTGAACCGTTGCCTTGCCAGAGGTCTATACTTTGAATTTGTGTGTAAATAAATAAATAAATAAATAAATAAATAAATAAATAAATAAATAAATAAATAACCGATCAGGAATTGTGCATATTTGAACGTGTTCCTAATGTTCCTAAAATATCTGAGCCAAACTTTCCTTGCCCTCCCCACCCAACTTTCGACCTGCAAAAAAATGCTTGCCCCCCTTTGACCTGCCAACCAATCCTTGACCACCCCCCCCCCCCTATAATAATTCACCACCTCGGGGATACACAAAGTTATTGCACCACCCCTCAGCTGTACAAAAAACACATGATATTTTGACTATAACATTCGTAGAGAAACACGTTCTCTACGTTTCCTTTACCTAGACTCGAGGTAAAATCAGCCTATTTCCACGTGGAACCATGGTGGAACGTACGTTTTAATGCTACGTTGAGTCCAAAATGTCAAATCGCAAGGTAATTTTTTATACGCAAAGTATCACACACATTTCAATAGACAATCTCTGCGTATGAATATTGCGTTTAAATTAAGTCCATTTTTAACACATCGCTGTACCTTTATTATAATGATTTGTTACAAAAAAAAGGATCATAATAATAATTGGACTTTCCTTCGTATGTTCATTATCTTTGACTGTCCTTAAAATATTGTGAAATGGACAAATTTTGTGCATTTTCAACGATGTATCTACGTCGATTTTGCACGTGGAATATCTTCAAAAATAGCTAAATACGTGACCTCGCTTCGATACAGGAGAGTGGTTTTGAATAGATCAACGTACGTCCGATGTCTACGTTTGGAAATCGCAACCTCTCGAATATCTCAGTATGACCGGAAGAATAGAAGAACACGTACAAAACCAGTTAAGGGCTGGGGTATGAACGTTTGGACAGTATTTATTTTGGGACATTAGAGCACATCAGACATATCGAATTGCATTCTGAATACGAAGAATGTCCTTCTGATATCAAATAATTTTGATTTTTGAAATTCGCAATTTAATACACATTTTATGGCAAATCATTAAAATTGATATTTTGATATTTAACAGTACTCGAAGTAAACTTTACAAATCTGATGATTTATACTTAAAGTGTATGTAGGTGGGATGAAAAGCCGACGATCAATTGAAAATTTTGACCTTTCGTATTGGAGATATGGATTTTTTTCTAAAACACCATAAAAAAAAAAGGGTCTTTTGGGAAAAAAAATCCATATCTTCAATATGAAGGTCAAAATTTTCAATTGACCGTCGGCTTTTCCTCCCAGCTACATACACTTTAAAAATATATCATTAGATTTATATAATTTACTTCGAGGACTGTTATATATCAAAAATTTGAAAAATATTAAATTTTTATAATTTGTTATAAAATTTGTATTATATTGTGATTTTCAAAAAATAAAAATTATTTGATATCAGAAAGACATGCTTCGTATTCAGAATGCAATTCGATAGGTCTGAGGTGCTCTCATGTCCCTCAAAAAATACTGTCGAAACGCAATAAACGCTCATTCTAGATCCCTTAATGAAGAGAATTGTGTCAAACATATTACTTGTTTCTCGTAGATTCCCGAAAGTGTTGAATGGTGCAAGTTTTATACTAAGACGCAGATCACAGAATACATTTAACACCAAGTACGTCTTAGAACAGAAGGAATTTAAATTATTTCTTCAACGTGCGTGTTTCGAGCATTTGTAATATGATATTGAAGATAGGGCACGACATAAGGTTTCATTGTCTAGCACTATTGGTGACCCGATAATTACCGATGGCTCTTTCTACCGTACCCTGAACATTTGTAAAATGATATCGTTTTTAATCTAACAAATAAACTATAGCCCTTTACAAATCATCTGCATGGAACGATAGAAATAGTCATTAGCCAATGATACCTATCGGGGACTGATAGCACTATAGGACCAGACTGAACTTGGTGCCTTGCTCTCATGTGATTTTCACCCGACCTGCCTGCAGTCTACTCTTATAATATGTCCTCGGTCTAATTGTTGATGTTTTCCTGTTTCAAACACACAGTACACAGAATTTTACAGAAGCCGTTTAAATTGGTTTTCGACGTTTCTGTTTGTAATATTCATGGTTATCTCACCCATCCTACTACTAAATATGCTGATCGCCATGATGGCTAAAACTTATGACGAAGTACGAGAACGGGCGAGGGAGGAATGGAAGAGACAGGTAAATTGGGTTATTCTAGTTAAAATCCATACACCCCTATGGAAGACATGACCTTAGTGATTTCAATTGGAGCCACCAATTCCTGAAGGTAACCCCATTTGAAATTTACACTCTCTGTGTGGAAGATTAAGGTCATATCTCCCATAAGTGTGTATAGTTTTCAACTAGAATATCTTCTTATCAAGTTTTCAACTAGAATATCTTCTTATCAAGTTGCACGTATGCAATACGTGAGAGGCAGATTATCCATGTTCCCATGTTTATAGGTTATTCTACTCGTATATGGTTTACTTGGTAGTAAATAATCGGGTGAGGCGCACCTGTTTGTTGTAAAAGGAAAGCAAAAAAGTATACCCCGCAACAAGAAATGGAAGGTCTAAACATACACTAAATGGTAGTATACTTCAGGTTTTTTTCATATCCGTCTTATTTTTTTATAAAGTGGGCCAGAATAATTTTAGTAATGGAAGGAGCCGTCCCTAGAGAAGAACTTATCTACCACCAGTCAAAGTATAGCGCAGATGTTCCTATTACGACATGGTCTGAAGAAGTCAAGGCTACTGCTTGGAAGCGCCACAAGAGAATACGAGGAGATGCGGAAATCGGCAACCCGGTATATGAAGAGTAAGTCCGCTACATCATTAAGAGTTTAGCAGAATGCCGAAGAGCGATTTGTCTTATTGTAAGATTCATGTTGTGGATTGGCAGCATGGATCTGATGGCGCGACACAGCAGTGTTAACTGGCCCTGTCTGCCGCTCTCTTTAATTAACTTACCACGCTGAATATATGGATAGATGTCAACTAGAATAGCCCAATCCTATAATGATTCCACATCAAAATTTGTATAAGTTTATAAAAGTCTAACTCAGTCCGCTGAGTGCACCAAATCCGCGTAACTTCGGAGTAAGCTACTACAGCCTGTCTCAAAAACAATTGTGCAAGTGAAAAGCGCCCTCTCTGGGCATTAGAAAATACCGTTGTGACATGATGCTTCAATCAACGTCAAGTGCGTAGTCTTAGCTCTCAAATGCCGTTTGTTCTGTTCAATTTAATTGTTTTAATCTCGAGATATGTTTAGTTAAAGACGAAAGGGTAAAATCACAATTGTGCCACTTTTACTAGGAAAGAGGGCTTTACATGTACCAGTGATAGCATCAAGTTTAACTATCAAGAGTTCCTTCGTGAAAACAAAAGAATGCATCAATTACACAATACACAATTTTGGACTGTTTTTACTGTTTTATCATGATGCAGGAATGATCTTTTTCCACTTAAAAGAGATTGAAAGATAAATAAATATTTCACATTCTTTGATTGTGTGAGCCGAAATGTCGTGGTAGATTGCAATCATGCTTTTCTTGAACTGTACTCCGCCATAACTACGGTGATCATTCAATGATTTTTATCATGGTAAATACTGTTCTCTTAGTCACTTAAGACATGTTAAAAGACAAACAAATATTGCGCACTTATACATGTGATATGTTAATGAACGCATATTACTTCTTGGGAGAGATATTAGACAAAATAATGCACGTGCGCTGATGTTAATGCGTCTAATGCATGCACCCCGAAAGGGGGGAGTGCATTAGATGCATCAACATCAGCTATCATTGATTTACATGTACAGCTCTCTTCCCTAGTAAAAGTGGCACAATTGTGATTTTACCCTTTCGTTGTTAAATAACATATCTCGAAATTGGAACAAGCAAATTGAACAGAACAAACGGCATTTGAGAGATAAGACTGCGCCCGTGACGTTGATGTCAGCATCATGTCACAACGGTATTTTCTAATCGCCGAAGAGGGCGCTTTTCACTTGCACAATTTTTTTTGAGACAGGCTGTAGTTTAGTAAGTTGGCGAGTATCTCGCATTTTGAGACTTCCAAATCGGCGTAAGTTACTAGACTAGTAAGTTCTATTGTTATGTACTCGGCAACTTACTCTTCATCTTTTGCGGAGTAAGTTGGCGAGTATCTCAGGATTTCGTGACTTCCAAATGTGCGTAAGTTACTTAACTAGTAAAGTTACGCCGCAGCTATTGTTATTTACTCGGCAACGTACTCTTCATCGTTGGAGGAGTAAGTTGGCGAGTAAGCAAATTAATTCATAGATAGAGGAGAAAATCATTGATATTGATGAGATTTTGAAAGTAAGATATTTTGCATTAGAGTGTATTCTGCGTGTGGAGCGTCTTGTATGCGGCACCACAAACCTTTCGTGTAGGCCTACGGACGGAACATTTATTCTGGAAGGGAGAACAAGACAATATAGAAGGGGGTGATCATCGACAATGAGTATATCCGCTCTTCAATCAATCAATCAATCAATCAATCAATCATTATTCATTCCCTGTGACGTGTCACATAATATAGTGATTAGCGAATGCATGTTGGATTCCATTTGTATCTTCAGTAGATAGCATAATTATAGTAAGCCTACCGTTTAAATTTCACAATAGAATCAAAGTCCCATTACTTTATGCGTTTATTTTATGCCTTACAAATTTATGACAAGGGACCGTTCACAAACACTTGTTAGGGGGTCCTGATGCAAACAATTTCATTGCGAAAATTTTTCGGGGGCCCTTTTGAGATCTAAAAATTTCAGGGCCCCTTTTGACATGAAAATTATGGGTCAACCCCATAGAAAAGCATATAAACTCAATTTTCCCAGGAAAGTTTGTGGTCATTTTTTCCAGCCCCCCTCCCGAGGGTCAAAATATTTAAGGGCCCCTTTTTGCATCAGGCCCCCCTAACAAGTGTTTATGAACGGTCCCCAATTGTACTCTATATCAGTGGCGTACCGTGGCCGCCCCAACCCCGGGGGGCTGAAGAAGAAACAATTTTGCCGCCCCTTCCTTAACAGCCCGAAAAGGTTGACCCAATTTTTTCACGGTCGTTTGAAAAGTGAAGAGCAAAAAAAAAAAAAAAAACAAAACAAAAAAAAAAAACGGTTTTAGGCGCTAGCGCCCTAAAAGCAACCTATTTTCAAAATTTTGTATGCTTTTTCAATTTTTTGCGCCCTTTTTTATTTGCTAATTCGTTTTGCTGCCCCTTCGTTTTGCCGCCGCTGTTTTTGCTGCCCCTTCTTCTTCCGCCGCCCCTTCGTTTTTGCCGCCCCCTACTTTGACCCCGGGGGGCTGGCGCCCCCAAAGCCCCCCAAAATACGCGCATGTATATATACTACACTGAGTAATAATTCGAATCTATGCAAATATTTTCATATCTGGGGAAACATGTTTTCAAAACTCAAGATACCTTCTCTCTCTAATATAGGCCTACATAGTTATAAATTATCTTATTTCAGGATCTCCCCAAGCTTCAGGAATTAGGAATAATTGCAAGTTGTGTGCCAAATAAATATTCCCTTCAAATGGCTGGATACAATCACAGAAATAAATTCTTTCCTCATTAAAATCTCTTCTGATAACGGCAGATCCATATGCTATATCCAAATCCGACAGGCCCTGGATGGGATTTATTTTAAGTATATTTCCTGAATTATATGCCCGTCTATCCTGTTGTTTATTCCATTCCCGGTTTGCCTGGTTGCAGGGCTGCAAAATTACACACTATCAAAAAACGCTATATACCCTTCCCCATCTTACCCCTGGGGCATACCATCTGGTTAATGTTTGAATAGAGTAGGCCCACGATTGTCAGATATTTTGCCCAAATTGAAAACAATGTTGCGACATTGTTACCAAATATCATTTTTAAAATACAAACCTTCATAATAAAATTGGGGAGCCAATTATTATACAAGAAGCCCCAAAATGAGACCCATATTTTGCGGCTTAATATGTATGACATAACGGTCATTTGAACTGAGCACCAAGGTTGTCTTTGCGGTGGGTTGGTTTGCTACCCCCCCCAAGAAAATTCCAACCCCCTAAAACCAACCTCACAAAGAAAATGTTAACACCCTAAAACCAACCCCTAAAAATGTCACCCCTTACCCCAGTGTAAAATTGAAAATGGCCCTGTAAACACACAATTTTACTCCTTATTTGGGCAAAATAAATGAATTTTGGCATAGAAAACAAAAAATATCACCTTAATTTTGGGCTAAAATGTTGTAGGCTTACAATTGAAATGAGCAATTATCACAATAACACATACCCACCATTTTTTTCTACCCCCTCCCCCAACTGACCCTGATACGCGACTGAACACGTAAACTACTTTGACCCCGAAAGGATTTGTACAAATACTACACTGCTGAGTCCCCCACCCCCGGCGTGTTACCCCTTCTGTCATGGTGTGACAAAATAGATATAATAATCATAAACCTATAGGCCTACTACTTTAAAGCACGCTAAATACACTGATATGGTATTTTGTTTGTACCGGGGTATTTAGTGACATAACACTGCCTATTGTTGAAATTAAATAACAATTGACCGCGTGGTTAAAAACGTGATATTAAAGGTGCTGATTGTGATTTACTGCTCCATTAATGAAGATACTAAAGAAGTAGTTACTCGCCAGATACGCTTCAGCGCAAGTCCCAAAAATACTAGTTTAGTAAGATACGCGGCAGTTGCAGAGTAGTTACTAAAGAAGTAAGCTACTAAACTAGTAAGTTACGCGGATTTGGTGCACTCAGCGGAGTAACTAATTCCGCTTAATTTTGATAAGCAATGTTCATACTTCAAGTTAATCATATTTATTTTCCATTATTAACTTTCTAAATAGAAATGACTTCAACAAGGACAATACCAAACAGAAAGGATGTATACGAATGGAATGTTTTGCTAACGATATGACACAAAGTACAGAGAATCTTATTCCCGGTACAAAACCACTTAAAGAAGAAGTTTGGGCTGGCCGTGGATCCGATTTAACAACGGAGGTGCCAATTAGTCATGGATCCGAACTAACAACAGAGAAGCCAAAAACTATCAAAGCATTAATCATCATGAAAGTAATCGACAAACGCCACAGAAAAAGAAGGAAAAAACACTTAAAATCAAAATAAAAAATGACAAAATAAACATCTAGAAATTGTCTGTGAATAACTATTCATGATAATACAAAGTTTTGAATTAAATATTTTACTTTAACTTGCTCTTATAAGTAGCTACGTTGCGTCTGATACCATCAGACTTCATCAGGCAACTACCCGCTGGGCTGGTCATGTGACACTTGAAGACAACTATGGATTGTCTTGATTACCTGGTCCCATGCGTGGGAGAAGTTGTGTCTCAGCCCCTCTTTCTTGTTAAAGAGGACCAGTGGCACAGGAGAGGTATACGGGAAGCCATTTGGGAAAGAGTAGACGTGTCATCACTTAAAAAGAAAGGAGTGGTGGTATCAGACGCAACGTAGCAAGTTGTAAAAGTATGTTCCTATAAAAGATTTAATTCAGAACCTTGTGAACGACTGAGTGACTGAGAATATTCACTATTTTATTCATGATATTGCTAAATAGTTTTATACAGGTCTCTGCAATGACATGAAAATCTATCTGTCTATTGCAGCGGGGTACCCAAATTGGGCCGCTACCAGGTACCGACAGTCCGTGGTACATCGCAACAAGTCGGTACATTTCGCCACATTACATATCAGAAGAGTTCTCTGATGGTGGTAAAAACTGTGGATATTAACGTAGTTACCAGAAAGGATATTCTTGATAATCTTTATGTAAAATTGTTTAAAATCGTTATTAAATCTGTAAAACGTTTGAAAATGAAAGCGTTTCCGACGTCATAAATTGACAATTTGACGTGATTTTAAAACCGGTTGAATTTGATTTATAGGTTCTGGCACTTACCTCTAAGTCGTCGGTGCATTTGCGACTTACCTCCCCCACCCCATCCCCCTTCCTCCTCTCGAAAACCTGTCTACGCCATTTGTCTTTATAGACACATGTCTGTGTAGCATATTTTTCGCTGCTCGTGTATAATGTTTTTTTGGTTTTTTTTTTACAGGCGTAACTAGGGGGCAGGGGGCAACGCGAGATACAATGTTTACAGCGATGTTCTGTCTCTTATGGGTTCAATACATCGTGAAACCCACCCGGGGACTAATGAAGTTCTAACGCCCTATTTACGACCAAAGATTTTTATACTAGAAGATTCCACTACAGCCATCTTCTTGTCGTTCTGCAATAGCGTTATTCCGCGTGGACTATTGACGTCCTGTTTAAGATATCGTAAGTAGACGCCTGTAGATGAGAAGCAGTAGATTCCTTCTGGTGTGTTATTATTACTGATACATATCTCATCATTCATGCTGCAGGACACACCCGTAGGACACCATCCAGACACACCTGTAGGTGCAGTTATAGTATGCTGGAGGGTCCCGATAGAGTCTAACACTTTTACACCTGAAGACCCATTGGAACTCACGATGATATTACCCTGTGATGTCGTGGTAATATACCATGGTGGGATGCTGACATTGAATGAAGTGATATGTGTACCATTGAGATCATGAATGCTGATGTATTTCTTACAGACTTCTCCTACCAATAGTTGACTCTTGTGGTTGATAGCCATTCCTCTCAAGGCTTTTCCTTCTGCATCTGATGCCACACCTGTTGCTGATATCGCTGCGAATTTGGAAAGATATCGACCGTCTGATCCAAACACGTTGATGTGTTTTACGTCATTGTTATAATATGATACGTAGAATTCCCCATCAGGACTGACAGCTACATCCCAGGCATTACATGATTGCTTATCAAGATTGAATTTAAACTTCCCATCAGAATTGTAGACTTTTACCGGTACTGATGATGACCGATTTGCTACAACAATATCGCCTGTAGGTGTTGTTGAAATACCTCTGGCATCCGATACTTTGCCAGCATCATCTTTGTCACCAAACTCACTCTCCATCTCCCATGAACCATCTGATACTTTGCTTGGTGAATGTTTCACACCTATGAGTTCCCCGATGACGGTAACGCTCATTATCCTGGAGTCAGCCTTGAACTTAGGTAGTTCAGCAATATCTTGTGGGACACTCTCCGGTTCTTCCTTGCACAATTCCTCAAGTGAGTTGCTGAGCTGCTTGTAAACAGATGCGACGTCACTATCAGATCCACTCTGAAGAACTTGGTCGGCTACCTCTTGCGCTGCTTGAAATCTGACTTTCTGGCTCTGCAAAGTTTCTTTGGACGATTGGATCTCCTTTCGAGATAACGCTACGGTCTCCTCTTGTTGCTTCAATAGCCGTTTACGCTCCTGCTGGCAGATCTTACGGACATGCTTCTCTATCTTATCTATCTCCATATCTATCTCAGCGATGGATATCTTTTTGTTACTATCCAAGTCTTGATGCGCGTTATGAGCATCTTGTAAAGCTTTGTCGACTTTCTTCTCGGTAACTTCATTTTGCTTGACTAACACTTCGATCTTCTTCCGCTGCTCTGGGACTATGCTCTTTAAAGTGACGTATGTATGGTCTGGCTTTGAGTGATCCACGACTGTACAATCTCTGCATATCAGGACTCCACAGGTCTCGCAGTAAAACCACAGTTGTTGGCCTTCGTGCTCCTTACAAGTTGCTTTCTTCTTATTTGCCAAGTGCTTCAGGTTGACTTTTCCAGACTTGATGTCTTCTAACTTGATAACCTGGTGGGATTTCAGTAATTTCTCCTGATGAAGGTGAACGCCCTTTTGGCAGAGGAATCCATTACACTCTAAGCAGCGAGCCATGACGTCATTACTAGTTTCTTCGCAACACACACACGGTACGTTTCTCCCTCGAGATGGGCTGAAAGGATGGAAACAATAGTGTGTTAGACAGTCGATTCTTCAAAAATGCCTCGATGCAAGAGTACTTCAACCATTGGGCTATTCATTAAACAATATGTAAATCATTTATTCGTTATTTTCTAGTTTTACGCTTCAACAAATCTATAAGACAATAATTACTAAAATTATTGTATTAATGTTGATGACGTAACGATTAAAAGACAATCAATTAATAATTTAACATCCACATTCTTGTTGTGTCCACTGGCATACTATGCTGTGTGATTACAGCTGAACTGCAAAAATGACAATATCGAAAAGAAAGGTCCGGGAGAAATATTTTGATTGTCATAATTCAAATCGGCTATGCAAACATTCTTATCAAAATACAGCGATCATGGAAAACATGACCTTGATATAATATAATATAATATAATATAATATAATATAATATAATATAATATAATATAATATAATATAATAATATAATTCTTGGTATAATAATTCGCGACGAAAAATCAATTATTATAATGAACAATGAACCCCGTAAATAAGCCATAACTCTCCATAAAGCCCAGCGCTATTTAACCTGGTGCCTCCCCTTAACCATGGCGGGAGAGGGCAATACTTGGGCCACCTCGGGAGGCCACCTCTAAGCAAATAAACCGCTATACAGGACGGCAAGGTTAGTATTGTTTCATCTCCGCTTTATACAAGTAATTAAAGTAGGTCTGCCGTGTGTTATCGCAGATGTACATGATGATAATTATTATAAAGAGCAAAGTACAATGCAATATTCGCTTTACTAATTGGCAGAGGAGGCTTAAAGGCATTCCTACAATGCACTATGATTGGGAAATTTGATCAATATAACCTAATTTTAAAGGCAAAGTCCCCATTGCCACACACACAAAATGGTAATTTTAAAACTGCAGCCAACGAGCTAATAGTTGAGACTTAGGACTAATATTTGATTTTCTTACAGGAAACATTCATATTGTCCCACTGCATTAATTTTATTCCTAAGTCTCGATGTTTTGAATGTTAAATAATAGGATGAAAACACCAGATATTTGCACACAATCCCAATGCAAGGTATGATCAACTGTACCACATATGTACAAAAGCCAGACATACAAGGTCAGAAACCCCATTGAGTTGTGGGAATGTCTTTAAACATCCTCTGACTAATTGGCTTGTAAACCTAAGCGACTATTAAGACTTACCCTTTATACTACATGTATTCACTGGGCTTATTATGTATCAACAAGAATAAATGAGCCAGTTTTGAAATTTTCGGAACCATCGGGAACCCCAAGCAAGGTCCCGCAGGGTAGTATACTAGGCCATTTACTCTTCCTTTGTTATATCAATGACATAGTACATATGAATAAATATCAACCCTGAGTGTGAAGTAATGCTTTAAGCGGATGATTTAGTTGTCACAGAGACCCACATGTTATTTCCCAAGAACTGTGTTAAGGGGGTACTACACCCCTGCCCAATTTTGTGCCTATTTTTGCATTTTTCTCAAAAAATTATAGTGCATTGGTGACAAGTAAGATATGTATATTATAGGGGCAAGGACTACAACTACTGCACTGAAAATTCAGCAACGCAAGGCAAGTAGTTATTGATTTATTGATCAAAAATTGGGTTTCCATAATTTTTGACTGTTGTCTGTGCTGAAATAAAATTTCCAGTGCAGTAGTTGTAGTCCTTGCCCCTATAATATGTGACCGTACACCACGAATTGTAAATGTCCTCAATTGTATTCTGAGTTACAGTGTAAAATGGGCATGAAGGTCGTATTCATAGGTATTTCAATTTGGTGCATGTACGTGTATCTCATTAAATGAGGTACACGTAGCACCAAATTGAGGTACCTATGAATACGACCTTCATGTCCATTTTACACTGTAACTCAGAATACAATTGAGGACATTTACGGCTCATTCGTGGTGTACGGTCACATATACACATGTTACTTGTCACCAATGCGCTATAATTCTTGAGAAAAATGCAAAAATAGGCACAGAAGTGGGCAGGGGTGTAGTACCCCCTTAAACGCTTGAAAAAATGGCCAACGAATATTAAATAAAGTGAAGTTACATATTATGGGCTGATAAAACCTCGGGTATAGCCAATTAAGTTAATTCAGGCCCGGGTAAGACATCATGCATCAACAGGTTTGGTCACTGTCGTAGTTTATATCAATGACATTTTATATTTAAAGGATGATTTTAGTGATCCTAGCATCCTCTTTTATGACATTTTTCAGTAGATATCCACGAAAAAAGCTTATTCCAAGAATTTCAGTTGATTCCGATTTTGCGTTTGCGAGTTACGCATGATTTAGTGAATTACACTGCAGGCCACTGTTGTAATTTCGTTCTGGTATACCAGAACCCCGGGGGTCACTCCCATTGTGGCCTGTACACCATCCGCGATATTAATCAACTTTGAAAAGCACCCTAAACAAGGGTTTAACCCTTGTTAAACCGATACCCTAGACAGGGATTTTATTCCTTGCATCAAATTTCATACCCTAAATTTCATTTCTGCGTATTAGCCATATTGCAATTTTGCTACCCTATTTTCCGATTTGTTCATGTTTTTGACACCATCAACACGATACGCGCGTATCGTGCCTACCCACACAAAACTACCCTTTTTACGCGTTTTCATTATCGCGGATGGTGTACAGGCCACAATGGGAGTGACCCCCCGGGACCAGAACGAAATTCAAATTTGGTGATATTTTTGTTAAACGAATTAATCTGCAAGACTTTTTTGGTACATAAACATTATGTACCCAGAGGTATTCAGTGGTATAAAAATTTTTTTTGAGAAAAGTGGGGGATGAGGCTGTGGATCACGAAATGCCCTTTTAATCTAAATACCCACCTTGTGTCAATAAGAGATGAGACAAAGACATTTCCAGGCAGACCATACACCCCATTGGATGGCATCGGTGTAGTCTTCTTACAATTCGATACAGGACACGTCACAGTTTCTTTGTTAGGTTTACTCCATTCTCGTAAACATTCCAAACAGAACGTGTGAAGACACGGTAGAGATTTGGGTTGGTTGATGATCTCCTTACAGATACCACACCGTGTTAAATCTTCGCATGGAACAGGTTTTATAGCACTAGCCATAATGAATCCAAATTTATACCACCAAGTGTATATGAAAGAGTATGTGTATCAGCTGCAATGTATATGTATGTATAGTTAACACGTAACATGTAGGCCTATGTACAATGTATGTATTAACACGTAACATGTAGGCCCATGCATGTACCACCCACAGCACTCGTGTTCAGGAATTAACCTTCAAAAGTTGATTCGTTAACGTAAGATTATGTTGATACTTGTAGAAACGCTGAGTTTCTCGAAAGTTTAGTTATTAACAGGAAACGATGTACACCATTTCCTGCAATATTATTAAAGCACGGCAATTTTCAGTAAAATGTCTGTGTGCGTAAATTACTTCCTGGTGCACATCGCCAAATAACACCGAGATCATGCAATTTAAGGTCAAGGTCATATTGGTGGCAAATCAAAACAAATTTATATTTAAAGGTACCATGTTTTCGGGACCAGGGCGCAAAATTAATACTGACGGTTAAATATTTTAGAACAATATATGAATCTATACAGATACACATGATAGAGGTCGACTCCTCGTGATAGGACATAATACATGGCATATCACCTCAAAAATAAGCGCCGCAGAAACACGTTAGTTTATGTTTCTACATGAATGAGCTGTATGCTTGAGTCAGTAATTCAAGGTCCTGTACTTTGGCCATGACTATTTTCATACACCCAAGACACCCAATTTATCCTGAGCAATGTTGAAGGTTTCTAAATACAAAGAGATCATACTCAAAATAGTTTACTTCTATACTTTGTTTGAAGCCGTACTTATTTATACATAAACAGTCATTTTAACAGTGGTGCATAAACATGATAATTAGAAATAAAACAATTAAAACACAATGGGCAATTACAGTTGAAATCCACACACTCCTATATGGAAGTCATTTCCTTAATATTCCAGGGAGTGTGAGTATCAAATCGTCGGCTGTATTCCATAGTGGCGTATAGTGATTTTTGGTCATTTTTTGAAAATTGGCACATATGTTTTTAATGATGTTCTCTTTCATTTTTCTAAGTCTCATCAGTCATAATTAGCTAATTAATTAGTAATTAATTAATTAAATGTGGCGTATAGTTACAAAGTGACATTTTTTGTATTCCATAGTGGCGTATCGACCATACGCCACTTTTTATACACATTTTATAATTATGAAATATCGGCAAAAATGAAAAACATCGTATGTCATAGTGGCGTACGCGTATCGGACCTATACGCCACTATGGAATACGAACGACGAAAAGTAACGCCATAGGGATTACACGGCGACCGAGGTGGCGTACGGTTAACGTAAGGTTAGGGTATTGCGTTTTGTTCGTTTTCCATAGTGACGTATAGTTTTATTGTCAGTTTGCCAGCAATAGTATGTATTTATTTCTTTTGAAAATATATAACAATAAAATCTATTTAGTTTACTACAGAAATTTCACATCATTTACAAAATATAATGAATGTCTGATTTACACAACTCGATTTTAAATTGGCATTTCTTCAAACCCGATTTTCTCGAAAAGTTGTTTATTCGCGGCGCCCCACTATACGCCACTATGGAATACGGACGACGAAATGCGTTTACCTCAATGTGTGACTACATTTGAAATATATACCCACCGCCATTGTGTGGTAGATTAAAAGTGTGTTTTTCATAGAGGGAATGTAGATTTCAACTGAATAGCCCAATGCAATGCAAATCATGACGAATCATGTTGAAAAGAGTATTTTGAATGAGTTCAAAGATTAAACATCAGTGAAGAGAGTTCGAAAGATGAGGCGCTGCATGACAAAAGTGACCTATTCCCATTCCCTGACGAGTTGAAACATGTAACAATGAGATCAGAAATATATCTGACGTATGGTAAGCAATCTTATATTGGATTCTAAGATGTACTGGAAGCTAATGAAGACAGGGTATCCAGAATGGAGAGCTATGTTTCGTGCGAGTTTTAATGTCAGCAGTAATGTTCTGTCTCATAAACGAAGCCGTCTTATGAGTTCAATACATCATGAAACACACATGGTGACTAAAGAAGTCCTAACGTCCTACTTATGACGAAAGATTTTTACACGCGAATCATTCACTACTGCCATCTTCTTGTCGTTCTGCAATAGCGTTATTCCCCATGGATTGATGACGTCCTGTGTAAGACATTGTAAGTAGACGCCTGTAGATGAGAAGCAGTAGATTCCGTATGGTAATTGATAATTACTTATACATATCTCATTATTGATGCTGCTGCACACATCCGTAGGAATCCACCCAGACACACCTGTAGGTGCAGTTATGGTATGCTGAAGGGTCCCACTAGAGTCTAACACTTGAACACCTGAAGACCCAAAAGGACTCACGATGATATTACCCTGTGATGTTGTGGTAATATAATACGGCTGAATGCTGACCTGGAATGAAGTGATATGTGTACCATTGAGATCATGGATGCTGATGTATTTCTTTTTTACTTCTCCTACCAATAGTTGCCTCTTATTATTAATAGCCAGTCCTCTCAAATCTGTTCCTTCTGCATCTGATGCCACACCTGTTGGTGATATCGCTGCGAATTGGGAAATATATCGACCATCTGATCCAAACATTCTGATATGTTTGACCCTACAGCATGACACGTAGAATTCCCCATCAGGACTGACCGCTACATTCCAAGCATTACATGATTTCATATGAAGACTGAATTTAAACTTCCCATCAGAATTGTAGACTTTTACCGGAGCTGATGGTGACCGATTTGCTACAGCAATGTCTCCAGCAGGTGTTGTTGAAATACCTTTGCCTACTGATACTTTGCCAGCACCATCTTTGTCCCCAAACTCACTCTCCATCTCCCATGAACCATCTAATACTTTGCTTGGTAAATGCTTAGCATCTATGAGTTCCCCGATGATGGTAACGCTCGTTATCCTGGAGTCAGCCTTGAACTTAGGTAGTTCGGTAATATCTTGTGGGACACTCTCTGGTTCTTCCTTGTACAATTCCTCAAGTGAATTGCTGAGCTGCTTGTAAACAGATGCAACGTCACTATCAGATCCACTGTGAAGAACTTGGTTGGCTACCTCCCTCGCTGCTTGGAATCTGACTTTCTGGCTCTGCAAAGTTTCTTTGGACGATTGGATCTTCTTTCGAGATAACGCTACGGTCTCCTCTTGTTGCTTCAATAGCCGTCTACGCTCCTGTTGGCAGATAATACGGACATGCTTCTCTATCTTATCTATCTCCATATCTATCTCAGCGATGGATTTCTTTTTGTTGCTATCCAATTCTTGCTGGGCGTTATGAGCATCTTGTAAAGCTTTGTCGACTTTC
The DNA here is from genome assembly GCF_039555335.1 of Amphiura filiformis. Lineage (NCBI taxonomy): Eukaryota > Metazoa > Echinodermata > Ophiuroidea > Amphilepidida > Amphiuridae > Amphiura > Amphiura filiformis. The sequence continues at coordinate 14,518,919 of NC_092645.1, forward strand.
TTCTCGGTAACTCCATTTTGCTTGACTAACACTTCGATTTTCTTTCGCTGCTCTGAGACTGTGCTCTTTAAAGTGACGTATGTATGGCCTGGCTTTGAGTGATCCACGACTGTACAATCTCTGCATATCAGGACTCCACAGGTCTCGCAGTAAAACCATAGTTGCTGGCCTTCGTGCTCCTTACAAGTTGCTTTCTTCTTATCTGCTAAGTGCTTCATGTTGACCTTTCCAGACTTGATGTCTTCTAACTTGATAACCTGGTGGGATTTCAGTAATTTCTTTTGATGAAGGTGAACGCCCTCTTGGCAGAGGAATCCGTTGCACTCTAAGCAGCGAGCCATGACGTCATTGCCTGTTTCTTCGCAACACACACACGGTACGTTTCTCCCTCGAGATGGGCTGAAAAGATAGACAAATGATGTGTTATAACTTAACACTTAACGGTTCTTCAAAAACGCCTAGATGCAAGAGTGCTTCAATCATTGCGCTATTTATCCACAATGGCATGAATGGTTTAAATCTTTTATTCGTTATTTTCTAGTTTTACGCTTCAAGAAATCTATAAGACAATTACTAAAATTATCGTATTAATATTGATGACGTAACGATTAAAAGATAATGCAATTAATAATTTAAAATCTACATTCATGTTGTGCCCATTGGCATATGATGCTGTAGCTGAACTGCGAAAGGGACAAAAATATCGCCAAAGAAAACTCCGGGAGAAATATTTTGATTGTCCTAATTGAAGCTATATTGGTTATCTAGTCCCTGTTTTATACTAATAATTAAAGTAGGCCTTTCGTGTGTAATCTTAGATATACATGATATTAATATATAATAGAGTACAATGCAATATTCGCTTTACTTTTATGTACAGACTGTAACAATAAAAATTATACAATTGTAATTTCGCTTTAAATAAATAAAAGAGATCATGCCAACCATATTATATACAGTGGAATCAGTAGCATCTTGGCTAATAGAAAAAAAATGTTACCTGGTTTCTTTACTAGTTCGGCTCAAAAGCTATGCTCAATTAACTTAATCGCCCAGAAAGCGAGTTTGGTCACTTTTGACATTTTCGCGCATATCAAGCTTGCATTGCGTAAAATCATGACTTTCATGATTAGCAATTGCATTTTTGCTTTCAGAAAAAGAAAACTAAAAGGGGTCAGGCGTAAATGTGATATGCAGTATAATCAGTAACATTTTGGCTAATAGAAAAACTTTGCCTGGTTTCTTTCCTAGTTCATGTTCAAACGCTGTGCCCGATTTTACTTAATCGTCACGGTCCGAGGTAGGCCACTTTTTGCCAATTTCGCACATCAAGTTAGTACCGCGTAAAATGAACTCTCCTGCCTATCGTCAAAGATTTCAGAACAAAAGAAAAGGTTTTTCATGTTTTCTTTCACTTAATTGACATTAGAAAATAAATAATATATTTATTTCAAAATCATAAATTAAAAATGCCCCATTGTTTAAAAAATACCTATCTTAAGAGCACCAGATGGTTCTTGATTCAACTCAATTCAGTTACTTTTGCTACACAGACACGAAAGTGGCCCAAGCTGTTTTAGGACTACTATACACAATTTATCATATTTTCGCTTGTCAACCACTGATTTTATTGAAACAAAGCCCATTATAAGAAATTATCTTATAAGTGAAATGTAATACAATCAGTAAGTGACATGTTTGTGACATTTGCTTAATCCTACTTTCTAAATTGTATATTATTTTTTGTTACAACCTGTATAGACATGCAAACCCGAGCAACTATTTACATGCGCCCTTACTATTCACGGGGCTTATAATGTATCAACAAGAATAAATGTGCCAGGTTTTAAATGATCACGAGGTGAAATATGTATTAATAGTTCATTTCACAAGACGGTAAGTCGATTGGAATGGAACAATTAAGCTGTCACCGCGACTTTGGGACAGTTAACTTTCAAGAACATTCTTCTTGACTTTGAAATGTAAACTGTTTCCAAGAGGCAAAATATATTTATCTAAAAGAGTAACATCTTACTGCACACATTCTACGTTTTGTGTATGTATCGTTTTGGGTTTTTTTTGGACTGAACAACCCTAATCTGTCTCAGTGTGGTTTGCTGGGAGGCTCCTTATATGTTACCCGTCAGTCTTAATGTGTTCTAATGTTTAAAGGATAATGCTGTTATACTACAAGTTCAATTCTTTATTTCAAATAGCGGAGTGCCACATGTAATAACAGACACTTAGTCAGAGGTGCTATAGGAGTGGGGCGAAAAGGTTTGTATGATCTTTAGAGAAAGTAAATGTTGGATATCGATTTGTTTTGGTCTTGATCACGTTTATATGAGGGTTTTTTTCAAGCTGGAATGTTGACCTCTAATGTCCACTGTGTTAATATCACCACCCCCGGCCCAAACTAAATCCTGGCTACTCCTGCTTAATAATAATACATTTTTGTGTCAAGCTGACAAGCTTTTGCAGATTTGAGTTGATAATGACGGCAATATTAAATGTTACATTTTAAAACATGGCATATTGGAGTAGTCATGGATATTCATCTCAAAACAAATTATTGTCGGTGTCTAGATTATGGGATTAAGGCAATGTTACACCTTGAAGATTTGAATTGATAGGCTACAGCATGAACAACATGATGTTGTTTCATTTCAACACTCTTTGCATCATAACTCAAGAACCACACTATCTACTAAAGTGTAACTGTGATATTAGAATTCTTTGTCACGCCCACTTCAAAATAACCACAACAATTTTCGTAATATATCATTACTATTCATCGGATACCATGATTCTACCAATTCACAACAGCCAACTACTCTAACTGTCCTCACGACAACAGGTTGTCAATGTACATACCACTGGGTATTTCAAGCAGGGTCCCGCAGGATAGTATACTAGGCCCTTTACTCTTCCTTTGTTACATTAATGACATGTGAATAAATATCAACCCTGAGTGTAAAGTAATGCTTTAAGCGAATGACCGTCACAGACCCAGATATTATTTCCAAAGAAATGTGTTAAACACCTGAATCGAGAAATAAATGGCCGACGAATAAAAATTGTCTTTATATATTATAGGCTAGGCAAAATAGAGAGTGTTATTTTCGGGTCAGAGAAAAGTAAAGTTGGTTAATAATTTTCAAATTAATACCATAAACAATTCTAGGGCAAAATATTGGCATCTATATAGGTGTGCGCGTTGATCATAAATTTGTGTGTAGGGAGACCATAACAAATATTATTCAAAAACGTAATTCAAGGTTTACAGTTTGTACTGTCATGGTTAGTTGTTTCAAAATGTGCAGGGGTTAAACATGGTGGTTTGCAATGAGGTCCTTTTGTTTATTCCTTTTTTGCTCATATCTTTTTAATTGTTTGAACATTTGAAGTCATCCCAGTATTTTGTGGCTTCTTCGTCTACCGTCTCCTTATTATTTACTGATTAATGCTTAACCGATGAGCTCATGGTAAATAAGCATTTGGAGATAAAACTTTTTGATTTTTTTAATTATTTTTTTATTGTTTTTTTTTTTAGATTTTTTGAAAACCCACCTAAACCACCCCTCGTCCCGATGCATTCGCTCCGATCCGATTCATTAGCCATGCCCACCTCATAAGTATTCAGATATGCTAATTAGCCATGCAAACCTCATTAATATGCAAACCGGAAGCAACCCGAACCGGAAGTGACCTTTGACCCGATGTCCCTAAAAGCTACCCTACTTCTCCGGGCTTTTTATCAACACTGTTTCAATATAAAGTGTGTATATTTTTCTGCTTTTATCTTATACATGTTATACATGTAGTTTTAGATATCTTTGATAGTTCAGGTTGTTTAATATAATTCAATAAGACATAAAGAAGACGTTTATTTACCCATGGATCAAGTCAAAGTGGAATGAAATTGTTTCAAATAAATTGGCTAGATCCAATCAGTTGTGATTTCATAACAATGGTATTAAGCGAAAATATATAACTGCAAAATTTTAATGTAAATAAATCAAACAACAGCTTCGTTAATTTGATACTTTCGTATCACGCAAACTAGGCCAGGGTAAGGCTTGTAAAACCCAGGGATACGTAGCCCCTTTACTGAATTCAGGCCCGAGTAAGACATACACCAACGGGTTTTAGTCAATTTCGTAGTTTATTATATCAATGAAATTATATATTTAAGGCAAATACCCACCTTGTGTCGATAAGAGATGCGACAAAGACATTTCCAGGCAGACCATCCACCCCATTGGATGGCATCGGTGTAGTCTTCTTACAATTCAATACAGGACACGTCACGGTTTCCTTGTTAGGTTTACCCCATTCTCGTAAACATTCCAAACAGAATGTGTGAAGACACGGTAGAGCTTTGGGTTGGTTGATGACCTCATTACAGATACCACACCGTGTTAAATCTTCGCAGGGAACAGGTTTAGCACCAGCCATAATGAGTCCAAATTTATACCACCCCCGGGATACCACCAAGTAAAATGGCCCGAGAGTTATTATAGTCTGTGTATCAGCTACAAACTACAATGCATGTATGTATGTATTAACTATCACATGTAGCATGTAAAGAAGGCGGCCTATGTACCACCAAACCGTCACAACACTCGTGTCCAACAATTAATCTTGACTTCTCCGAAAGTTGAATTCGCTAACGTAGATTATGTTGATACTTGTAGAAACCGTGGTTAAATAACAGGAAACGATATGCACCATTTTCTGCAGTTATATCAAAGGACCGCAATTTTCATGTAATGTCTGTGTGCCCAAATTACTTCCTGGTGCACATCGCCAAATAATACCGAGATCATGCAATTTAAGGTCAAGGTCATATTGGTTGCAAATCAAAACAAACTACATTTTACACATTATTTAAACGTACCATGACAAAAAATGGACAGTAAAATTATTTTTACTTTTGGAGTTCTGACCCCCCAAAGTTGGTCCTGGATGGACGAAGTTGCATTTTGATGGCCCTATATCTTTTAAAGTAAAGGAATTACAAGTTTTCTGATGCCAGATTTGAATTCTACACAAATAAGTTCCCCAGGATACATACTTTTCAAAGTTGTAAAGGGTTTCCTTTATACATTTATGGACCTCCAAACGTCAACTTTCGCGTTGCGACACATTTTTTACGCTGACCCCCCTAAATTTCAAATTGATGCCACAGGAAAACGAAATGGAGTATGAAGCTCAAATTTTCGGGATTTTACTTTCTCATCAATATCTACCATCACACAGAAAAAGAAAAAAATTGAAGAGGTGCTGCGGTGCACATCCCTGGAGTTGACATGGAATGGATCCCATACAAACTTAACGTACAGAAGAATTCGATGGCATGGCGTACGTAGCCCGGGACGTAGCCAGGATTTCGGGACCAGGGCACAACATTTAAAATATAGGCCTACTGACGGTTAACTATTTTATTATACAATTACGTTTTCAAAAAATGTTGCCACCACATCAAATTCAACCAGTGTTATTTCTTTTAATGGCATTTTTGACGTTAGACGGGCGGGGTTTGCAATTTGAATTGTGTTCAGACAATAGGAATCTGTACAGATGACTCATGATGGAGAGGTCGACTCCTTGTGATAGGACGTAGGCCTATACCGATAGAGATGTTGGGTATTATTTCCTCAATTTGAGTAATGTTTTACTCAATTTGTTGAGTTGTGACTTTTTAAAACAAGTTGGGTAAAATGATTTTTAGAGTGTATTGGGGGACCGATAGCGAAAGGATATACAAGAATGAACTGTTTTGCTAATGATATGACACAAAGTACAGAGAATCTTATTCCTGGTACAAAACCACTTAAGGGGGTACTACACCCCTAGATAAATTTGTGACTATTTTTGCATTTTTCTCAAAAACTTATTACACCCTGGTAACAAAAGTTATGTATATTATAGGGGCAAGGAATCCAATTACTACACTGGAATTTCAGTGACCCAAGACAAGCGGTTCGATACTTGTGATAGAAAATGAGGTACCGCTAGGATGTACCTCATTCCCTATCATATTTACTGAACCGCTTGTCTTGATTCACTGAAATTTCAGTGTAGTAATTGGATTCCATGCCCCAATAATATACATAAATTTTGTTACCAGTGTGTTATTATTTTTTGAGAAAAATGCAAAAATAGTCACAAATTTACCACAAGGGTGTAGTACCCCCTTAATGGAGAAGTTTGGGCTGGTCGTGGATCCGATTTAACAGCGGAAGTGCCAATTGGTCATGGATCCGAACTAACAACAGAGAAGCCAAAAACTATCAAAGCATTAATTATCATGAAAGCAATCGACAAACGCCACAGAAAAAGAAGGAAAAAACGCTTAAAATCAAAAGAAAAAATGACAAAATAAACATCTAGAAATTGTCTGTGAATTATTATTCATGATAATACAAAGTTTTGAATTAAATATTTTACTGGAACTTGCTACGTTGCGTCTGATACCATCAGACTTCATCAGGCAACTACCCGCTGGGCTGGTCATGTGACACTTGAAGACAACTATGGATTGTCTTTATTACCTGGTCCCATGCGTGGGAGAAGTTGTGTCTCAGCCCCCCTTTCTTGTTAAAGAGGACCAGTGGCACAGGAGAGGTATATGGGAAGCCATTTGGGAGAGAGTAGACCTGTCGTCACTTAACAAGAAAGGAGTGGTGGTATCAGACGCAACGTAGCGAGTTGTAAAAGTAGGTTCCTGTAAAAGATTTAATTCAGAACCTTGTGATATTAACGACTGGGTGACTGAGAATATTCACTATGCAATGACATTAAAATCTATCTGTCTTTAGTCTATAGCAGCCGCGGTACCCGTGATACATCACACCAAGTCGGTACATTTCGCCACATTACATATCAGTAAAGAGTTCTCTGATGGTTGTAAGAACTGTGGATATTAACGTAGTTACCAGAAAATTGTTTAAAATCGTTATTAAATCTGTAAAACGTTTGAAAATGTAAGCGTTTCCGACGTCATAAATTGACAATTTGATTTATAGGTTCTGACACTTACCTCTAAGTCGTCGGTGCATTTGCGATTTACCTCGCCCACCTCATCCCCCTCCCTCTCTCGAAAACCTGTCTACGCCATTTGTCTTTATAGACACATGACTGTGTAGCATATTTTTGCACTGCTCGTGTATAATGTTTTTTTTCAATGAGTTAATCCATTTGAAACCTAAAACCCCCGTATGGGAGATTAAGATTGTGTTTTCCATAAGGAGTGTTTAGATTTCAACCAGTGGCGTAACTAGGGGGCAGGGGGCAATGCCAGATACAATGTTTACAGCGATGTTCTGTCTCTTATGGGTTCAATACATCATGAAACCCATACGGTGACAAACGAAGTTCTAACGTCCTATTTACGACCAAAGATTTTTACACTAGAATGCACCACTACTGCCATCTTCTTGTCGTTCTGCATTAGCGTTATTCCTTCTTGATTGTTGACGTCCTGTGTAACACATCGTAAGTAGACACCTGTAGACGAGAAGCAGTAGATTCCATTTAGTTTCTCATAATTACTAATACATATCTCATCATTGATGCTGCAGCACATACCCGTAGGACGCCATTCAGAGAGACACATAGGTACAGTTATGGTATGCTGAAGGGTCCCACTAGAGTCTAACACCTGAACACTTAAGTAGCAATTTAAAGGACTCACGATGATATTGCCCTGTGATGTCGTTGTAATATACCATGGTGGAATGCTGACATTGAATGACGTGATATGTGTGCCATTGAGATTATGAATGCTGATGTATTTCTTGATGACTTCTCCTACCAATAGTTGACTCTTGTGATTGATAGCCAATCCTCTCAAGGATGTTCCTTCTGTATTTGATGCCACACCTGTTGCTGATATCGCTGCGAATTTGGAAAGATATCGACCGTCTGATCCAAACACGTTGATGTGTTTTACGTCATTGTTATAATATGATACGTAGAATTCCCCATCAGGACTGACAGCTACATCCCAGGCATTACATGATTGCTTATGAAGATCGAATTTAAACTTCCCATCAGAATTGTAGACTTTTACCGGTACTGATGATGACCGATTTGCTACGACAATATCTCCTGTGGGTGTTGTTGAAATACCTCTGGGATTTGATACTTTGCCAGCATCGTCTTTGTCACCAAACTCACTCTCCATCTCCCATGAACCATCTGATACTTGATCTATGAGTTCCCCGATGAAGGTAACGCTCGTTATCCTAGAGTCAGCCTTGAACTTAGGTAGTTTGGCAATATCTTTTGGGACACTCTCAGGTTCTTCCTTGCACAAATCCTCAAGTGAGTTGCTGAGCTGCTTGTAAACAGATGCGACGTCATTATCAGACCCACTCTGAAGAACTTGGTTGGCTACCTCGCGCGCTGCTTGAAATCTGACTTTCTGGCTCTGCAAAGTTACTTTGAACGATTGGATCTTCTTTCGAGATAATGCTATAGTCTCGTCTTGTTGCTCCAACAGTCGTTTACGCTCCTGTCGACAGATCTTACGGACATACTTCTCTATCTTATCTATCTCCATATCAATCTCAGCGTTGGATTTCATTTTGTTGCTATCCAATTCTTGCTGGGTGTTATGAGCATCTTGTAAAGCTTTGTCAACTTGCTTCTCGATAATTCCATTTTGCTTGACTAACACTTCGATCTTCTTCCGGTGCTCTGAGACTATGCTCTGTAAAGTGACGTATGCATGGCCTGGTTTTGAGTGATCCACGACTGTACAATCTCTGCATATCACTACTCCACAGGTCTCGCAGTAAAACCAAAGCTGCTGGCCTTCGTGCACTCTGCAAGTTGCTATCTTCTTATTTGCTAAGTGCTTCAGGTTGACTTTTCCAGACTTGATGTCTTCTAACTTGATAACCTGGTGGGATTTCAGTAGTCTCTCCTGATGAAGGTCAACGCCCTTTTGGCAGAGGAATCCGTTGCACTCTAAGCAGCGAGCCATGACGTCATTGCCTGTTTCTTCGCAACAAACACAAGGTACGTTTCTCCCTCGAGATGGGCTGAAAAGATGGAAACAAAAATGTGTTAAAGAGTCAGTTCTTCAAAGACGCCTATATGCAAGAGTGCTTTAATCATTGGCATGAATGGTTTAAATCTTTTGTTTCGTATTAATCATGATGATATAACGATTAAAACAACAGTATAATTAGTAATTTAATATCTAAATTCATGTTATGCCCACTTCTGATGATGTGCCATTGCCATGATTACAGCCGAGCTGCGAAAAAGGAAAAAATATCGCAAAAGAAAGGTCCGGGAGAAATATTTGTATTGTTATTACTCAAATCGGATTGCAAATATTCTTATCGAAGTTCAGCGATCATAAAATACAATGCCGTAAGGCGTAAGGGCTCTAGTAGCAACATTTGGACAGTATTTTTGTGGGACATGAGAGCACAGCAGGCATATCGAATCGCATTCTTAATACGACGAATGTCCTTCTGATATCAAATACTTTTGATTTTTTGAATAATACACATTTTATGGCAAATGATAAAAAATTGATATTTTTGATATGTAACAATCCTCGAAGTAAACTTTCTAAATCTAATGATATGTACTTAAAGTGTATGTAGCACGTTGGCCTACTTTCTGTAAAATTCTACTCTTGCTCTAATAATGTTTCTTTTCTTCGAAATAAAAACTGTTTACAAGAGGCAAAGATATATATGTTTATCTTAAGAGTAACACCTTATTTTACACATTCTACGTTGGTGTGTGGTTTTTGGACTGAATAATTGTAAACCTTCTCAGTGTGGTCTGCTTGAAGGTTCCTTATAATGTGTTGCCCGCACCGCCCCGTCGAACGGGAGGCACACAGGTTTAATATTCTCTAATATGCGGTGATAATTTGATGGATATTGCCGTGATACTACAAGTTCAATGTCTTATTTTTAACAGCAGATACTGTGTTCTGCACTCATTCAATGTAATTATGACTACATTGTATAGTATATGCCTGTTAGTCTGGTCTGAGTTAAAACAAAACTCTTCAGATCACCTTAATCGCCGCCGGAAGTGGCGGTTTTCTATTTTTAATATGACTGGCAAATACCCACCTTGTGTCAATAAGAGATGAGACAAAGACATTTCCAGGCAGACCATCCATCCCCTCTACCGTCCATCGCTCACCCCACCCCCACACACACTTTTACCTTGTGTTAATAAGAGATGAGACAAAGACATTTCCAGGCAGACCATCCATCCTTTCTACCGTCCATCGCTCACCCCACCCCACACACACACACACTTTTACCTTGTGTTAATAAGAGATGAGACAAAGACATTTCCAGGCAGACCATCCACCCCATCGGATGGCATCGGTGTAGTCTTCTTACAATTCAATACAGGACACGTCACAGTGTCCTTGTTAGATTTACCCCATTCTCGTAAACATTCCAAACAGAATGTGTGCAGACACGGTAGAGCTTTGGGTTGGTTGATGATCTCATTACAAATACCACACCGCGCAAGATCTTTGGGTGGATCGAGAGTGGGAACAGGTTTGGATGACGCCATGTTGAATGGATGTAAATTTAGTAGAATTTGGTCATTATAAAGCTATACTATATTGGGCGGTTGCGTGAGGTGGTTATTGGACTTTGTTCTGAGTAGGTTTCTGATACCGAGTGCGAGCATTAAGGTAGCAGATTTGACAGAGATAACCTTTTCATAGTTCAATAAAATATAAAGAGTTAGCCGGGAAAAAGTACCTCGTTGCGTTGAGAATCGCTAATTATTGGAAAAATGGGTCACTCAGCATTCACATAATACATTACGCGTTTGAGCAGTACCATGAGTACTGCCGGTACAATGAGTACCATGAGTACTGCCGGTACCATGAGTACTGCCGGTACAATGAGTTCCATGAGTACTGCCGGTACAATGAGTTCCATGAGTACAGCCGGTGAATATTTATTCAGTGTACGATTTTTAATAGCAAGATGAGTGTCAGCTTTCAAATTCATCAAAGCGTGCAATTTATCGGGTCTGTGCTGTTTTTGAACCAACGTTTCGTTATATGGACGACTATGGGGTCACGATGGAATGTTGGGTGAGGTGTCCATGATTTTAGTGACTTTAAATAATACTTATATTTCATATCTGATACCTGAGCATCTCTTTCGCATTATTGAGGTCCTAATTTTGACATTTCTGCTGCAAAAAATGTCATTCATATCCCAAGTCTATGTAGTCTTTCTTTGAAAAACAAATTATTGCTGTCTGATGGGATCATAGTAGTTGAGTAATTAACCCGTTTCAGGTATCCCGTGACCTTGCTGGAGGGTGATTGCAAACAAGCATACTGCTTATGCATATTCATAGAAGATAAGGAAGAGATCAAAGCAGGCCACACCCGCGTTTTGAACTTTTAAAAGGCAATCAAAATACGGTACACATTTTTGTTCAAATAACGATTGCACGAAAGTGGAAGAACAAGCTGATCACCTATGATTTTACGATACTCACCACAGAAATTTTGAAGAACAATAAATATCTGTGGTTTTGATCAGAAGATATTGTACGGTTATCTAAACGTCTATAGCAAGCCGTTTGGGGCAGGCCATAACGCCGCGTTATGGCCCAAATGGCTTAACATACCCGTCAATTCAATACATGTTGTTATTGTTGAATTGTTGGAATATTTAGTTGTGTAGTAACTAAACCCTTCTATTAATAAGCTAGACACTAGGAATAAGAATGAAACTAGACAATGCATAGAGAACTATATTTGAAGAGATTCAAATATGTGACCGTCCACCACAAACCGCTCGTAAAGTCGGCAAATTGTATTCTGAGCTACAGCGCAAGATGTGCATAAAGGTTGAATTCATATGTTATGTACCTCAAATTGGTGCAACATGTTTCTCATTTTGTTAGTGCCAGTCAAACACATATAAACCAATCTATTGTTGAAGAGGATAATAAGCTTCTACCTATAGAATTCTTAAATAGCTCTAGTTTTTGTTTGCTTTGGCTAAATCCTGTTCAAGAGGTGGGATTTAACAATTAACAATGAGAGGGCATTCCTGAACCTCGTTGACTTGGGGATGATTTGAAATGACCGCCAATTATGACTGTTTGATGGGGAAGATAACCATATGTAGCACTGAAATAAGGTACCTTTTGCTGAAGAAGAACTCCGTTCTGGATATCTTTGAAGTCGAATGATATATTATTTTAAAGCTTAAGATATATATATATTCTAAACAGGAAATAAAACCAAATTGACCGGAGGCCGTCTTTACGAGCGTTTCGTGGTGGACGGTCACATACAGTCATGGACAAAAGTTTGGAATATCTTTTATTTTTTGATCAAATGTAGTTTTCAATCATATTAGGAACAGGTTTATTGTTCTGGAGAAGTGCTCAGTTGAATTTAATTGAAAGATACAAATGTCCTTTGATGTTTATATCACACAGTTTGTCAATTAAACAAAGAATTACCTGAGGAAGCGCATTACAATAGAAGGATCACACAATCGCAAAACTTTTTGGCGGTCTCTTTGTATCACAAAATGAGATTGAAGACACTAGCAAACTTTATTGTTTAAACAAGAATTTAAACTCTCACTATGACTTGTTCATATGGGTCTCTTGCTGAGAAAACACAACTCATTATTGGTGTGTCTACCCCCTTGTCAGCTCAAGGTCATGTACGCGACGTGACATTCCTTCGATCAGGTTTTCCAAGTTTCCTTGTGGAATATCTCGCCAGCAAGCATTGAGGGCGTATCTAAGTTCCTGCAGGATGATTGGTTGGTTGTCCATGTTACCTAACCTGCGGGATACTTCTGCCCATACGTTCTGTATAGGGGTCATATCCGGGCTCAAAGGTAACTAGTCGATGTGTCCTACATTCTCATTTTCAAGGAATTCCTTCGCAGGTAGGGCTCTGTCCGCCGTGGTGCTGTCATCTTGGATCACGAAATTGTTCCTTAAGTCTCTTCTTGCAAACGGAAGCATAACTGTACCAAGAACATGCAGGTATTGGTCCTGGTTCATGTGTCCTTCTAGCATGTAGAGGTGTGATTTCGAACTACTGTGAAATGCTCTCCATATTGTGATTCCACCACCATCTCCCTGGACTCTAGGCAGGATACAATCCTCAAGTAGGGCTTGAACAACCTGTCTTCAGACCTTGAATCGGCCACCTTATCTGTAGAGGAGGAACCGGGTCTCGTCAGTGAAGATCACATTACACCAGTGGCCTACTGTAAAATTACCATGTCTCTGTGATCACATTCAGTGCACATGCCGATGTCTTTTAAGAAGTATTGGCTTTCTTATTGGTCGTCTTGTGCGAAAACCTGCACTAACCAGTCTATTTTCGCAAGTTTCCTGGTAACAGGCGCGTTTATGTACCTCAGCCATTCTGATTGTAGCCGAGATACAGGCTTCGTGCTGCCATTGCGGCAAAGTCTCAGGAGAGATCGGTCTTTCCTGGCGGTTGTCTTTCGGGGCCGACCTGACCTTGGTCTAGGTGTAGTACTTCCGGTCTCTCGACGTCTCTTCAAAAGGTTAGAAACTGCACCTTATGTAATTCCTAAAGCGGCACCAATCCTTCTGTTTGTAGCCATGATTACGTAAGTCAATGACGCGGTGGTATAAGTCTGCGCTCAACTCGCACCCCATGATCAGAAATATCGTATACAACAGACAGATGCAACAAAGTAAAGCTGCTTTCTTCACACGGTAATGCAAAAGCCAATGTAACCTTATGAATCATATCGCTAAAATTACTGCGAAAAGGATGCCCGATGGTTCATTGGTCAGGCATAAGAAGCCATTTTCCTAAATTACGTATTGTGTGATATGGAATGGTACCTAAAACCTTGCCAGATACCCGTGGTACATTTTGCATGGCTAACGGGTCATTGATGGTAGGTAATCTGCACTTAAAAACAGTGCTATGCAAAAAAATAAAAATATTCTTAACTTTTGTCCATGACTGTATAATTCTTTATGCCCAGGCATAAGGAATTACGTACAAATCCAATAGGAGGCGATCTCAAAGACGGGATTACCTTTCAGTTCTCTTCATATTTTGTCAACATTTCTGAAAAGGAAATAGTTTAAGGGTATTTCCGTGATTTATCAACCACTTAAAGGCGACTTGAGACAATTTACTGATTTTGTTTGTTCCTCGCCAGATCTCTGAAAGCACCTCTAAAGAACTGCTTTTAAAATGATGACTGACAAATTGAGAATGTTATGTAGAATATTGATTTTGTGTGAAATATAGAATAGAAAGTCTTTTTTCTATTCGTTGATTGGTTTTTTTATTATCTTAAAACATGTCAACAAGCAGATAAATCACTTTTCGGCATTCTGCCAAAATCAGAAACGATATATACATAGTATTAATATAGTAAATAATCTAGCATCTGTGTAATGTTTCCTATTTCATTATATTTTAAATACATCGAATGCCTTTAAAAAAATGAAACCTTATAGCACAATGTCAAGTGGCCATGTCTTCTTGGATACTCAGAAGACACCTGAAGAAAATGCTACAAAATCATAAAACTCACATTCGTCTTCTTAATTAAAGTTAGCGACAACTACTAGATAAAAGCAAAAGCAAACTCAAAATCTCTCTCTCTCCTATACAATAGAATAAGAATGGTTAATTCAAAATCAAAGAAATTAAGTCATCCAGGTTCAGCTATCGAAGACAGTGCACATAATTTTGCAATATATTGTTATAGGTTTTGACAGACTGCTGAATCCGGATTCGTCTCTATGTAAAATTAATGTTACCTATGAAATCTCTTAAAATTACAGAAAAGTGGATCAGCCAGAGGATTTAATCAGAGGGCTGCGTATAAGTTTAACGGTAATCTGCTTGATAAGTGAGCCAAATAGGGCGACATACGTGGTTAGTTAACGGTGTTGTCCCGCGTGATCAACCCCCGTATTGATAATTGAAGAGAATTGATACGTAACATGAATTCAACAGATATATAGATGAACCCAGACTCGGCAGTCTTGTCAGACTCATAAGGATGCATTATTTTTGACACTTCGAAAATGTTATCCAATTGTTGGCTTTACACTGAATAATTTGTTTATATCTAGCACACTATTGATTCGTTAATACTACAATGATTGACCATTTTGCACTGATCCCACATATATTATTGAAATAGAGCTTTACCTTGGTTACTCGTATGATTATGACTTTGACAAACTGTCGAATCCAGATTCGTCTTTTTGTTAAATTCATGTTATGCATGAATTATTTTGAATTAACGAACAATGGATCTGTGCTTTAGCTCCAGAGGGCAGCATATCAAATTTTTTGAATGTTATTAGTGTGATAAGCAAAAGAGTGGGCATGCAAGGTTTGCTAACGCTGCGTCGCAGTACAGTACACGCTGACCACCGTTCAAAATTGATATTCTGCTTTCTGGAGCTAAAGATATGATTCCTTGTTTGGGCCGGTAATTCAATAATTTCACAAAAGACGTATCCGGATATGGCTGTCTTTCAAACTCATAACGATATTATGTAATTATGCATTTTATAAGAAAGGTTGTCGCAGTTGAGTCCACGAGGTTAATTAGTAAAATAATAAGCAACCAAAATCAGTGCAGCTATTAGAGTAAGGTTAAGAAACGTGTGTCTCCTAGCAGAGCTCGGCACTGTCATTGTTTCAATGACTAAGGCCTCCCCTGGTTTCAAATCAACGCTAGTCAAATCTACCAATCGACCATTCCTATCCATATCAGAACTCACTGTAATGGCACCAACGTTACCTACGAAAGCCAGGTTTCGGTTATTAACATTGCTTGCGTAATCATCTGTGCTTGGTTCGTTGCTGAAGTTGATAGTTATGAGATATGAGTTGTGAGATGCGTCCTTTTCATTTGGGATTCGTAGAAATGAAAAGATCTGCTCGTTGACGATCAAGTAGGTGAGATTGTTGGTTTGTAGGGCAGGTGCTATTTTACGTAGTTCTGTTAGCTTTTTGTACATGTTGAGTGCTGAGCGGGGATCTTTTCTTTGGTCCTGCAATTATAATATAATTGGTTATGAGTACTGGGTTAAATTTATGTTCAAAGTACGCATAATATTCTTGAATTAGAGGACAGCAGGAGCTCAGACGGTAAAGAGAGGGCAGCATATAAATTATTTAACGGTGAAATATGTTTATTCATCATGTTAGGTATGCTATAGAGGGCGGCTCAGTGCCGCGTCGTCTGATCCCTGTCCTCCAATTCAAGAGAACTCATGCGTACCCAGAATTTAACGAAAAGACAAATACCTATTCGGCATTCCGCCAAATTCATGACTAATTATCGTCTGTATTATTTCAATTGTACTTTGCTTGGTTAGAAATAGATCATTTTGTCAATACTTTTATGGTTTACATACAACAACTGCCATATTTTTTAATTCATAAAAATGCCTCAAAATTATAAATGCGTTCTCCTGATGTTTACATCTGATAAATACTAGTTGAAATTAAACTTTATTTAAACATTTTCAAACATAACTTTCCTTGGTAAAAATTGTAGATATTAGCATTCTACGCTGGCTCACCTTAATACATTCCGAACAATAATCAAAAACAATAGCAACATACACCCTATCAGATCCTAACATGTGTGCAAACAACAAAGCAGAGCCAATCCATGTCAACTCCAGGGATGTGCACCGCAGCACCTCTTCAATTTTTTTCTTTTTCTGTGTGGTGGTAGATATTGGTAAGAAAGTAAAATCCTGAAAATTTGAGCTTCATATACCATTTCGTTTTCCCGTGGCATCAATTTGAAATTTAGGGGGGTCAGCGTAAAAAATGTGTCGCAACGCTTAACCAGTGGACTTCGGTTGTATATATAAATGCGCATATATAAATGCGCACGTGACCAGATGGCCAGTGCCATGTTCGTGTTACCTCACTGTCAATCACTGAAATTGCGACCACAGTTCCAGGTGGTGACCGCATTGCATTCTCTAAATTCAGTAAATTTTCATCGTCAACCGTGTAATTGAATGGGATTATTTTGAAATTTTAAAACGCTTGAAATATCACAAACAAATAGGCCTATGTTGATAAATAATATAAATACAAGCTAAAACCGTTGGGGTTCGATAATGAACCCCACAAAATTAACCGACTATATTGGAAAATGCCATACGGCCGGGCGATTATGTCCTACCAAAGGGCTCTGACTGGCCAAAAAATGGACAAAAAAATTATTTTTACTTTTGGAGTTCTGACCCCCCAAAATTGGTCCTGAATGGATGAAGTTGCATTTTGAAGGCCCTATATCTTTAAAGTAAAGGAGTTACAAGTTTTCTGATGCCAGATTTGAATTCTACACAAAAAAGTACCCCGGTTCCTTTATACATTTATGGACCTCCAAACGTCGTCTTTCACGTTGCGACACATATTTTACGCTGACCCCCCTAAATTTCAAATTGATGCCACGGGAAAACTTAATGGAGTATGAAGCTCAAATTTTCAGGATTTTACTTTCTCATCAATATCTACCACCACACAGAAAAAGAAGAAGAAAATTGAAGAGGTGCTGCGGTGCACATCCCTGGAGTTGACATGGAATGGGTCAGCAGTGGTGTAGCTAGGACTATTTCAGAGAGGGTGGGGATAAAGGGGCTAGGGGGCCAAGGCACCTCTCAAGGAGGGAGTTTTGACGAAAATGGCCAAAACGGTATACAAAGTATATATAAAAAAAAGCCTAGTATAAGGTAACCAACATCACATGCGGTGATGCGAAAATGGGGCATATGACAGGTGGCTTTCTGGTCACGCCACTGAAATAAAGCCAATAAAAACAATAACCAGGAAAAGACGTATTCACTTCGGTAGCTAAATATTACGCAAGGAAAATCAAGACTGGGAAAGGCCAACAAATATCATAATGTGTCCCTATTGTCATTAAGGGGTACTACACCCCTCGATAAATTATTTTAGCATTTTTCTCAAAAACTAATCACACACTGGTAACAAAAGTTATATATATTATTGGGGCAAGGAATCCAATTACTACACTGGAATTTCAGTAACCCAAGGCAAGCGATTCGTTATTTATGATAAGAAATAAGGTACCGCTAGGATGTACCTCATTTCCTATCATAAATACGGAACCGCTTCACTGAAATTTCAGTGTAGTAATTGGATTCCTTGCCCCAATAATATACATAACTTTTGTTACCAGAGTGTGATTAATTTTTGAGAAAAATGCAAAAATAGTCACAAATTTGCCACAGGGGTGTAGTACCCCCTTAATGACAATAGGGACACATGATATTTGTTGGCCTTTCCCAGTCTTGATATTCCTTGACGCAAATGACGCATTGTTGTTACGCTGAAGTCGTTTGGGCTGGGCGCTTCAATTTTCGCTTGCAAACCAGCAGAATTTGTCATAGATTCCGTTGGTAATAGAATAAAAATTGTGGTTGGTAATAGAAGATTTATGAATTTATTGTCAGCCATATCCCCTGTATTAGGCATGTCATTCCACGCAAAATTATAGTCAATAACCCTAAACGTATAACCCTAACCTGACCCATCCAGCAATAATGTTAATAGTGCTCCTGACTGTGTTTTGGCGATAACTCAATTACTCGTCTTACCTCCACATTAAGTCCAAGAAGATATTTCTCATTGACTGGTAACCAAGTCTTATTTGCGGTGCTGAAACCAGAGTTCTCCGTAGCATCCCATTGCATAGGTGATCGCTCTGGGTCACGGGTGTATTCCTCCCAACAACACTACAGCAACAACAAGAAAACGGCTTTATACCTTCTCATGTGATATATCCTTTTATGGGTTATTGTAGGACTACTCACCCATGCCCCGATAGCTTTATCGGCCAAATATGGATGTCATTTCTTAAAGGAATCGAAAAGCAACGTTTTATGGCTAATTATTAAAAATTTATACTTTTTATATTTTTGATATTTAACAGTCCTTATTAAGTCCTTTTGGAATACAAATGCATAAGGATCCTGCGTGTCATTATAAGTGACACATATATCGTATCAGTTACCGGGTTGTTTTTTGGGTAAGGATCCTGCGTGTACGATTATATCTCGTCACTTACCGGGTTGTTCTTTGCGTAAGGATCCTGCGTGTCATTATAACTGACCCATATATCTTCCATACCGATTTCTTCACCATAATAAGTAGTCGGTGTTCCAGGTAGAAGAAGGTTCAATATATTTGCCGCTCTCTTGTACTGGTAGCCAAGTTTGTCCCCGATTCGGTTATTGTCGTGGTTCCCCACCTTTAGAAAGTAGAACATTAGGCTATTATATTAATTAAGACAGCAAAGACTGAACAGTTAACCAACCAACTTGTTTAATTAAACAGAAATTAATTTTTTTAAGATCAAATAAAAATAAAAACGGCAGATGATCAAATTGTGAAACTCTCAATCATCTGGGAATCGCAAACGAGAGATTAATTTCAATCTAGTCAACCAGATTATTCCAACATACCTTGGAGCAGCCTTCAGCTGGGTTGTGATGTTAAACACCTTGATTCCCGATGTGACGTCATTTGGCGAGGTAAATAAATAAAATAAATAAATTTCGGTAGAGTTCTGATTGTTCTCTCCCAGGCGTGTGAGATATTGTTTCTGAGTCCTTCATTAAGGTTGAAGGACTGTTGTTCTGCTTGCTCCCAGATGGGTTTTTTGTTATCCTTGGCCAGAACCTTGCGTACTTCATGGTTCAACCAAAGTGAACACTGAGGGTGATTAAACGAGTGCAGCGACTGGAATAGGAAGGTGTTATTATGCAACATTCATGTTTCATATTTGGCGCACTCTTGAACTGAACATTATTTACTTACCACCAAAGCTGACCATTTTTGTATATGGTATTTACCGTCCACTCATAGTATACCAAACCATTTTGTCGTAAGGCGGGACAACCATTTAAGGCCGATAAAGCTATCGGCGTACGTGGGAATGATAACGTTAAAACCGTATCAAGCCACAAGGGATTAAAATAAAGTCAAACCTTGCACAAGATACACTGTACAATTTGTAGACATTTTAACTAAATTTGGTTATTTTGGTTTGCTGGATCATCAACTAAAATGTTATCATCCCCCATAGCTTTATCGGCACTAAATATCAAGTACTTACCACCCAATTGGGCCATTTTCCTTGTGGTGTGCTGACCATCCAATCATCTACCAATCGATGAACTTCAGTACCCGATAACGTATCTTCCGTCAACATGATCAGTTGAAAGTTGAATGGATAATCTGCTTGAGGATTCTCCTCTGTGCCATAGTAGAGAACTAGTTTACTTGGGGTGTCGTACGTTTCTGTTACCATAAATCTGTGGATAAATAAGGCAAGACATCCTTTTAGGGCCGATACAGCGATGGATGCACCGATGACATTTTTATTTGATAGCCATCAAACGAACAGGTTTCAAAATAAGTTTAAAACGTGCACAAAATGTACAGGATTATGTAACGTTTAACCTTATCTTGAGACCTTTTTTAGATGTTATTGTCGCCAAAGGTGTGCTGATAGCTGTATCAGCTCTGAATGAATATATCCGCTATTATACCAATTAAGATAGTGAAAGGGTTATTTGATAAATTTCAAGAATCGCATTTAGGATCGAACAGTTGCTTCATTTTGGAGCTGTTCTGTTGTGTCATGCGGAATCCATATTAAGAATGACGTCTGCTTCTGGGCAGTGTCTCATAAATTAGAGTTGGTCATTTTTTCATATAGTTCAGAAAAGGTAATCGGAATAAAATGTATTCAAATTAAAGCTAATTGTAACATATCCATAAAATAGATTAGTATTTCTTTTCCATAAAATGTTAGCTTTTACTGTCAGGTATATCCCATTTTAATTTCGAGCTGAACAACTGACGCAAAGGAAATTGGAATTTAGTACCAGCGCCGATGTCGTCAATGCATGTCACTCCATCGGTCGTGCTACGACACGATCCTTTGATGTGTGTTGAGTGTCCCGCACGCCATATACGTACTGTTTTATGGACATCGAGTACGTGTTCGACTAATAACCTAATAAATTCCATCGTTATAATTAAATGACTGTCCTCTCGGATTTTGACTACACTACAGCACATAGAGTCTTGATTTTTGCTGGTATGTTACTTTAATAACGTACATTAAAATCGTATAAAAACAGAATTTTGCAAAATATCGAGGGCGTCATCCTCAGCAAATGTTATATTATGGCTTTAATTAATCATTTATCCTACTTTTGAATTACGTAACACAAAATATTTAAAGGAACAAAAATCATAGAACAAACTATTTATTGTAGGAGGAAAATATGTTGTGTGTGCATACGCCTGTCAAACACGTGTTAACTACCGCATACGTTTTGCAAAAGCTTTCTGGCGCGTTGCTAAAAAACGCCAGAAATAAAAATGCCTGGTTTTGGTGGCAAGGTGGCGAATCCGTGCATAGGGCGAATAGCGCCATCGATCGGTGCCATGAATCTCCACGATAGAGGTTATCCGTGTGCGATAAGCTGCAGATCCTATCAGCGACTGCTATACCTTGTTTAGGACTTTCAAAAGAAGTACCTGCATGTGTAATCATGACTGTTTCAAAATAGCCCGCCAAAGTCATGCAGGTAACTCCGAGGGCGTGTATTGAATTCCTTTGAATGAGGAATACTACGGGAACTACAGTCACACATGAGTGAAGTGGATAACCTCTATAGATTCAGATGGCTCTGTTAATCGTATCATCGAGCACAATAAATAGCATTTAAATATCCCTAACTTTTTTATTTAAATAAAAACGACAGCAGTATGCAAATGCTCGAAGTACGATGGGAAGAGCCTTCGGTACTTACCGAGGCACCGATAGCCGTATATGGCCAAACTAGGCGTGGCACCTTACTACGTATTGTGCTCGCATGTATAATACATAATACATCTTCGATGTATGGTAGAAAGAGCCATCGCACCTACATGAGCACCGATAGCGGTATAGGGCCAAACTAAACGTGTTGCCTAACCCGTCACCTTGGGAACAGTAACTACTTTGCCTCATAACAGCAAAAGTGTAATATTCCTCGTGATGTTGTGGCGTGATCATCACTACCTATTATATTCTTAGTTATATTGCGTAATCATCAATACCTGTAATTAGGTTCTGTGCTGTATTTTTCAAATATTTCTGATCTCCATCCCTCGATGACGTCATGTAATTCGGGAAGATCGGCTGTCATTGTGTGCAGTAGACTGTCATATTGAGGCTTTGAGTGCAAAATATAAACAAAACCCACATATCAATTTCGCAAACTGGCGAATTCTGACGTATTGCATTATATATAATAGGGCAGGATGTTGAAAACTCGAGAAACAACCCCGACCTTTCTTGACCACATGGATTGGCAGAAAATAAGATAATGAGGAGGAAGCTATGAAAAGTTGGGATAATCAGTAAATGTGCGTACATTTAGCACCCCCCCGCCCCCAATAATGAGATTTTTGAATGTAAACAGACTATTGAACAAGACAGACCTTATCTTCATCCGGTGGCGGTGTGTAATCAGGATTTACTGGCTCATCTGCGTACGATTCGTCTTCGTACATATGTCTTATAGCATCAACCCTCATTCCGTCAACTCCACGGTCAAACCAAAATCGTAACACACTCTGCACATGAAACAAGTACAATAGATAAAATTAGAAAACAACACATTTAGTACGATAGGTGACACCATGAAAGAATCTTTAATCTGTTGCTACTTTTCCTTTCTCCACCCCGCCCCCTGGAAGTACTGCCACTGGTGTCTCCCTTTTTTCTTTTGTTTTTGTTTTTCGACCGAATTCATAAAATAAATATTGAGAATCTCGGTGACTATATTGCCTTTATTTGATATTATACAGAAATCACAGTATCAGACTGCTTTATATCACTCATACATAAATTCTAGACAGTTCATTGGTTGATTACCATTTGCCATTTTTACCATCACCCACTCCGTGTGATAGTCTTTACCATCATGTGCTTTGCCGTAGTGCGCCGGGGCCAAGCCGTGCGCTGACTCTTGGACTCGCCGATTTAGTTATGGGGTGCACCCCAAAATGTTAAGTATGTCACCGCAAAACATGGTGTTATGTTGATGAATAAATGTATTTCCTACCTTAAATAGTATTTTAGTAATTGAATTTATGCATGAGTGATACAAAACAAATATTAACTGTCTTAAATTCGTGTAATGGTCGAAATATAATCACTCGGTGAAAGATGTATTGTTCCATTCCACTCGCCGTTCCGGCTCGTGTAATGGAACAATCCATCTTTCACCTCGTGATTATATTTCGACCATCACACTCATAGACAGTTAATATTTGTATACTATCTAACCAGTGAAGTGTACGCAAGCTGCCAAATTCGAGTATCGGCAAAGATAAACATCGCCCTCTGTAGTCAAAATAATAGAAGTGGGTTCGGACGGTTCATAGTTATGAGCTATACGCCAGTATGCGATAATCGCAACGATATGATCTCTCAAGACAGTCATAAACATATATCACCATTCAGGCGCAGAACCCTCATCAACCTAAACATAAATAAAACGTCGCCTCAATATGCAGCAGTATTTGATTCGATACACAATCAAACTCGAATAATCCCATGGGTACTACTGCCTTTCTTTTAGTGCCTCTGATTGGTTAATTACATGATGCAATCATTTGAGTAAACCAATCAATTTAAACCAGTGGCGTAGCTGGGATTTTTTCCAGGGGAGGGGCAAGCCTGTATGGGGCGGGGGCCCAAATCCACCAAACAAAAATTTGGCCCCCCTTCCTCAAAAAGGTTGCCCCCATTTTTTTTCGGTGGTCTGAAAAGTGAAGAGCAAAAAAAAAAGAAAAAAAAAGAAGGAATACAAGGGATAGCGACTTCATTTTGATATAATATATTTCCATTTTTTAACAACATTTTAAAATTGTTCGAATTCTATCCCCACCTTATATCGCTGCCCTATGGATTTTCTCTTTCTCTCTTTTCCCTTTTTTCCATCTCTCTCACTCCTTTATTATTTTGCCCTGCGCTGGGGGGGGGGGCAAATAGGCATTGCCAGGGGGCAATCCCCCCGCAGCTACGCCACTGATTTAAACCGTCTAGATCTTTCAACAATCCCCCACTTCAGCCCAATTGACTTTTCTTACCATATCTCTAATTGGCTCAATACCTGATATACCCCTCTTTGTAACAAATCAAAACAGTTCTTAGATGTAATTTGACTGCTAATACCCATTTGAAGGATATGACGAATTCTCATTACTTACATCCATTTCTTCTTGTACCCGAGATCCACTGAAAACGCTCACCTATAGCGACATAAAATGTTAAGAAATGGACAAGTTGGTCGTAATTTGGTCTATTCTATTTAAAAGAGAAACAACAAAATATTTTCTTTATGACATTATTTGAACACTGATGTTTTGACCAACAAGCAAAACTAATTTGTGTTTTCTAGTTATCACTAGCTTGATGCTGTATGATACTCTGTGATTTACTCAAACTACAATCCCGGAAAAAATGTGTTCGAACACCCAGTGTAATTCCCATGTTCTTCTTAGTATAGTGCGCACGCTATATGAGTCACTGGAAACTAAGAATTATAATAGAGTTCTCTCAATGTTCATCTTAAGCGTATCCTCAATGTTGGGAGAAGATTATGGTGAAGATGAGCATATTGGGCATGCCAACATTGTACAGGGGTAGAAGGCATTTTCAATAAGGCCTTTAAAGTGTTCGAACAATTTTGTCTAAGATTGTAGTTCAATCTTATACCCCTTGCGTTTCATATTCTAGCTAGAGATACATGACTGAACATCGGTTGTTTTGTGGGTATTGGGAAATATCTAAACATGGTGCTTTGGAACTGAGGAATATACCGAGGGGTGTAGCCCCGAGGCGTATTAATAATTTCACTTTTTAAAAGTCCACCTGCGTCACATTTTCTTCTTTTAAATTTGAAAACAAAATGCAATTTTTTATCTTTAATTTTCTAAAATATTGAATAGCGGATTAAGAAAATACAGTTATCGACCAATCACGCTAACACGCGATGTCCAAATACGGCGGCCAGCTATATGGCTTTAAAGAAATGAATACATGAATTCAAAACCCACTTGTGAAAAAAAACCTGTGTATCATTTTAATTCCTTCAGTTAGATTTACCTGGTCAATATGGTAAGTTTTACGTGCAAATGAGTAGGTTAAACTGTATTAAGTATGACGATTAGCATTGCAGGGACCTCGTGGGGTTCATTTTAAATTCTGGACTTGGGTGGTTTTTTGAATCATATACAAAGACAATAATGTTAGAATGAGATTACCACTAGTAAGATAATACAAAATAAAGCACACAGGTATGTATAATGTTGATAAGCATTCTGCCATGTAATATAAACCACACACTTTCCTTGATTAAACTCTTTTTTTTTCTTCAAAAGTCACTATCCAGTAATGAATGTGTTACAAGTGGACTTTTATACATATTGGATTTCAATCAATGTGTTACAACTTACAAGACTCAAATCATGGACTTTTGTGGTTCTTTCACACATGCTATTTTTCACATGCTCAATAGACACAGAGGATGAATTTAATTTGAGTTGCTCGTTCATACATATGACAGGCCTATGTATAGCAACAATTTCCCACGCTTAACTCAATTTGGCCAAAGTATGGACTTGGGTGGGTTTTGTATTCATATATTCAAATGTTGAAATCTTACCCAATTATTTGGAAGGCAGTTTTCAGGCTCATCTGTGACAGGATCATTGCATCCTTCTTTAGGATCCTTCCAAACATAGAAATCTCGATATTCGTTGCTGGCATCTTTGCTCTTCATACTCTCCAGAAACCAATCGTGTTTGTCACTTGAATGATTCGGAACGAAATCCATGATCAGTTTAAGACCTGTACATAATATCATAATAATTAGATGATTTTGTATTATATAGTGCACGATAGTACACGATAGAACACGATAAAACACGACAAAACACGCTAGCATACACGATATAACACGATAGTACACGCTAGAACACGATACCCATCGTTATACACTAAGGAAATTTTTCACTGAAAATCACACAGAAAATGAAAGTGATCCATTGAAAATCACCACAACAAAAGAAAATGTTCCACTGAAATTGTTTTCAATGTATTTTTCAGTGGTGTATCACGTGGCTATTTTCTGCTATAATGAAAAATGATCCAGTGCAGTAATTTTAATAACAACTAGTTCACCCGTAGCTGTGAGAGTAACTGATAGCGATGCTATTTGAACCCTTTTTGACATGTTTCCTTCATATCGAGGATTCTTTTTACCATTTTAAAGCCCAATTGGGCATACTGACCCTATATGACTTTCGCCCTCGAGTGACCTCCATTTGATTTTGTTCATGCTCCCGTGATATAGAGAATTACTTTCACCAAGTTTAAGCCAAATCAGACGAAGTTTAAAATGTAGCCCCTTTGACCTCGGATGACCTCGATTATATTTTACATGTTCCGCTCATATGAAGGATTCCACACACCAAGTTTAAGCTTGATCGGACAAAATTTTGAAATTTGAACCCTCTGTGATGACCTTTGACCTTGGTTGACCACGCTTTTATTTCGTATATATATTCCCCTTATATCAAGGATTCCACCCACCAAGTTTGAGCCTGATCGGACAAAATGACAAAGTTTGAAATTTGAACCCTCCGTGATGACATTTGACCTCGGTTGACCCCAGTTTTATTTCGCGCATATATTCCCCTCGTATCAAGGATTCCACCTACCAAGATGAGCCCGATCGGACAAAAATTGAAATTTAACCCCTCCGTAATGACCTTTGACCTCGGTTGACCTCAATTTTATTTCGTGCATATATTCCCCTTGAATCAAGGATTCCACCCACCAAGTTTGGGCCCGACCGGACAAAGTTTGAAATTTTAACCTTTGACCTTGACCTCCGATGACCTTTAAAACCAACCTTATCCGAAATGTCGTATCGATACGTCGAAGCGCGGCGAAACGCATAGCCAGACAGACAGACAGACACACACACACAGACAGACATCGTTCGTTATTTTAGTATAGTAGATAGAACTGATTAGCTCCTTTCAGGGTGATTTAATCCATCTCAATGGGATTAAGTAAATTCAAATTGGATTAATGACTGGGTAATGACGCCTTTACAAAGCCGTTTCATTTAGTCCATTTTCAGTGTTCTTTTCAGTGGTGCTTAAATTTTATAT
This sequence comes from Amphiura filiformis, assembly GCF_039555335.1. Taxonomy (NCBI): domain Eukaryota; kingdom Metazoa; phylum Echinodermata; class Ophiuroidea; order Amphilepidida; family Amphiuridae; genus Amphiura; species Amphiura filiformis. The sequence goes on from NC_092645.1 coordinate 14,546,232, forward strand.
GTAAATTTTTAGTATTCATTTCAAATATCAGTGTGATTTTCAGTGTATTAATTCTATAGTGACATTCAAACAAACAGCTGAATCGCTCTTCGGCATTCTGCACAAACATATAACGATATAAAGTACAATACTATTGTTTTTGTTCCTTACCAAGCTGATGCATTTTAATGATCATCGCGTCAAAGTCGTCGAGAGTTCCAAATATAGGGTCTATGTTTTTGAAATCTGACACGTCATAACCGAAGTCTGCCATAGGCGATTCATAAATTGGACTAAGCCATATTGAATCGACACAAATTTCCGGGAAATACTCTAACCTACTGATGATCCCTGAAACAAATATAAAGCAATACAAAATATGACTGCTAGAAAATCGTATGTGCAATAGTTGTCATTGGTCATTTAAAATTTGTAGAACTATTAAGGTTAACAACTATTTTAAACTGTTGCGATTTGGTAGTTCACATCATCTTGTAAATGGTAGTGAGCTTTGGCAAATATTGCATTGATCATGTCATAGCGAGTGTGTGGAAGAATTCAAATATCACAAATATACTATTGTAGGTTCTGTGGCTCTTGAGTTATGTTGTAAAGAGGGCTGAAACAACAACACTTTTGTAAAACGTACATAACTCATTAACAACAATAAATCAAGCAAGTTTTCAAATTATATGATTTGTAGAATGAACTTTTGCAAAACATCAAAGTATTATTTTTAAATAATATATTGATTTAGATAACAAAATCGATAATTTGGTTGATTCGACCAACAATACCTCGTCCCTCGTCTGAGGGTATAGTACGACTTACCGGAGCAACTTTAATCATCTGATGAACAATATCACAAAACACTCAAATGAGATAAACATTTGTCACGCTTTTGATTTCTCTGCAAAAATAATTTCTAGAAACATACCTAGATTCCTATGCGACAACCGTAAATCTAAGCAATGAGGCGTTTCAAAAGTACCCATGTTTAGTGGTAAAATGTCATTGAACCTGTAACCACGTAGGATGTTTCGTTACCTAGGAAACATCACAACATAGGTTGTGGTCAATAGGCTGTAATGGGGATTGACCTTTATTGCCAATTCTGTCAATAACAAAGCATTTTAGATAGTGCAAACAATTCCTTATTTGACTTGGTTTTACATGACGAGCAATTTGAGACCATTTGCGTTGAAATTGGAGCATTTTTAATTTTTGGCCCCTGTGTGGCCAAAAAAACTGACCAACCCCCCAAATTTGACCTTTTTGCTATTACTCAAGAACGGTATATCGCAGGTAGGTCAAACTGTATTTTTTCTGAATCCTGGCAATGAAAGAAATAATTTGGTGTGCTTGTTAACCAGATTCGAGCAACTTTGAAATTTGACCCCTGGTGTTGACATTTAACCTTGAATATGGCCGGAGTGCCGGGAAAAAGTTGGTTTGGTAGAGTCCTGGGGTCATCATTAAATTTCTGTTTATACCGGACTAACCCGACGTTCTACAGCTTTGTATAAATATATCGCGGGGAAATACCAAAATTGAAAAGAAATGGGGTTTCAAATTGAACTTTGGATTTTGATGACTTTGACCACATTTTTTTTTATTCAAATATCTTTTTTTTTAAAGCAATAATCTAAGCTAATTGAACAGTGATGTGCCCTGAGTAATTTAATTTAATTATTATTTGACTTTGTTTACAAGCTGAAAGTATGTCATGAGAAATATGAGACAAGGGGAAACACCTTGGAAGTATTCATGCGAGAGTTTGTGTGTTATCCCAGCAAACACAAAACGTTTTCGACATCATTCGCAAAAGGTTATAAAAGGTTGTCAGAAAACGTTTAAATGTCGGGTTATATAAAGGGTATATTTAGAGTATCAAACGTTTTCATAACCTTAAAAAACATTTTTTGATAATCTACTGCTCAGCAAACAAAAATGATTTACAGAAAACGTTTAAATGTCGGGCTATATAAAGGGTATAAAAACGTTTTAATAAAATTCCAAAAACATTCTTGAAAACTTGATACAAAACATTCTAAACAGAATGTTATTTTGGGGTTGGAAAAATATTTTGAGAAAAATGTTTGCCCAAATATTTTCAATAACGTTTTAAAAACGTTTTCATGACCTTTATGTAACCCGACATTTAAATGTTATTAAAAGGTTTTGAAAAAAAAAACATTTTAAGAACATTTATGTGTTTGCTGGGTTCAAATATTTTAACATAATGTTATTTAAGTATTGACACAATATTTGGCAAAAATGTTTTCAAAAATAGTTTATAATAACATTTTTGAAAACATTTAAAAATATTGTTGTAGTGTGTTTTCATACTAAACGTTTTAAAACGTTATCATAACCTTTATATAACCCGACATTTTAATGTTATTAAAACGTTTTTACCTAAACCAAAAGCCAAAATATAACTTATTTAAAACGTTTTTAAAACGTTTGTGTGTTTGCTGGGATGGCATGTTCTAGGGGAATTCCCTTTCATTCATCAAGTGATCAAAATAAATCATATCTAATTTTAGATTGTTTGGGGAAAAACCCTCTTCATTTCAAGAAGATTCTCTTTCTTAATAATTTTGGGAAAATCCCTAGGATTGTGAAATGGATAAGATTTGGGAATCACCCACATGAAGTGTTGTAATAAGACATAATGGTCTATTAATAGAGATTGGGTTTTCTGGTGTATAAAAGCTGGAAGCTTGAGTTTGGACTTTGCAGAATGTCATGAGAGATTGTAAAACTCTACATGAATGTGTTGGTCTTCATGCTTTAAAAAATGTGCTATTTTTAATAACGAAGGAGATTTTGAGTACACAAATGTGCTCTTCCTCATCAAAGGATTAAAGTTCTTCTGTCAAATTGCTGGAGTCTGGTTTGGTTATAAAACAACACATCTGTCAAAATACAGCGGAGCAGTGTTAAAGAAGCCTGTTTCCAGGAGAAAGAGTGATTGGTGAAAGAAGCACCATTTTGGAGTAAGCAGCGCAAGGAGATAAGCGTTTGGATAAAGCAGCGCAAGGAGATAAGTGTTTGGAGAAGGCAGCGCAAGGAGATAACTACGTGTGGATTTTATTCGCAAAGATATTTATAAACGCAAGTGAACAATGGACTTCGTTGATTTTCGCAGGACAAGTGAATAAGGATATATACATCAGTTGTCCAGAACATTGCAAGAACTTTATGATCACCAACACGAAGACTGCTGGCTAAGTACTGATTAATTTAAAACTGTAATTGTGTGACTATATTGTGTATGCGATTGTTGTTATATGTACCAACCATATTTAACTTTCAATTAAAGACTTAGATTTTGTTAGCTTAATCAAACAGTGTATTTGTGTTGTGCATTCGTGTGAATTTGGGTAAAAGGTGATTTTGGCCTTGAGTCCGTACGACTCGTAACAACCGACAGTAAGATAAGGTGCGATTCAAGTCAAGTTGGTTAGTTATATAATTTTATTATTATTATTATTATTATTATTATTATTATTATTATTATTATTATTATTATTATTATTATTATTATTATTATTGTTATTGTTATTATTATTAATATTAGTAGTAGTAGTAGTAGTAGTAGTAGTAGTAGTAGTAGTAGTAGTAGTAGTAGTAGTAGTAGTAGTAGTAGTAGTAGTAGTAGTAGTATTAGTGTTATTATTATTATTAGTAGTAGTATTAGTATTATCATTATCATTATCATTATCATTATTATTATTATTATTATTATTATTATTATTATTATTATTATTATTATTAGTATTATTATTATTATTATTATTATCATCATCATCATCATCATCATCTTCATCATCATGCTTACTTGCTTACTGCTTAATTCGAGTGGTGTCCTCGAACTGTGATGGCTTTCCACAACTTCCTGTCCGGCCTCCATTGCTGTCTTGAAGTCTGTTGCCTCCAGTCCAGTGACATTTTCCAGAATGTCAATGTAGGTCAGAGCAGGTCTTCCAGGTTTCCGCCTCCCATGCTTGGGTATCCAATGAACCATTTTTGATGCGGGCTCCTCGCTTCTGGAACAGTGGCCAGCAAACCGGGTTCTTCTTTCATCATCATCATCATCATCATCATCAGCAGCAGCAGCAGCAGCAGCAGCAGCAGCAGCAGCAGCATCATCAGCATTATTGAATAGTGGTTATTTGAACATTAAGCAGGGTGAATGACAAATTTGAGGTACACTAGCGCCTTAAGCATAATATGACGTTACTGCAGATCCATGACAACATCTGAAATCTATTTGTACCGAGATAAAACGGCAAATGACCCTTTGTTTGCAGAAAATAATAATAATGTTATATATACCAGCACGTAATTTGTCGGTACCACTTATTGCTTATATTAATGCTAAAATCGCTTGTATTAATGATGATATATTTTTTTAACAATAATATTTTATTTTATAAAATCGTTTTATTTAATGGCACCGTGTGTGAGTTGCAGTTACGTAGCGTGACTGCGTGAGTCATCCTATGGGGTGGAGGCACAGGTCAGTGGCGTGGTGGCCATCATATTGGGGGCACCGACCATGATTCGGGGGACACCGGGTCTGATGGGGTTTTCTAAATTTTGAGATCGATTGGGGGAACGTGCCCCCCCCCCCGTGCCCCTATGACGCTACGCCACTGCTAATGGTATACCTTGTAAGTCACCGACTGCGTCGCCATCAGAATCCATAAATGGCCTATATCTGATATATCACTGTTTGTTTCTACCAAGCCTAACTGAGTCTAACATATCATTAACCTTAAGGGTAGACTAGGTATTGTTGGTCGAGGCAGCCAGAAAATCGATTTTCAATATCTGAATCAATATATTATTGAAAAATAACGCTTTGATATTTTGCAAAAGTTCATTCTACAAATCATATACTTGATTTATTGTTGTTAATGAGTTATGTAGGTTTTACAAAAGTGTTGTTGTTTCAGCTCTCTTTACAACATAACTCAAGAACCACAGGACCTACAAAAGTATATCTGTGATATTTGAATTTTTCTATACACTAGCTATGAAATGATCAATGCAATTTTTGCCAAAGCTCACTACCATTCGCAATATGCTGTGAACTACCAAATCGCAACAGTTTAAAATAGTTGCTAACCTTAACCCCAAGCCTCACCCTAAAATGACATACCCCCCCAATTTTTTTTTTTTTTTTTTTTGACTAAATGACGCCTGGTACTAACGGATGCTTCCCGTTCTAATTATGTTAATGGTATACCTTGTAAGTCACCGACTCCGTCGCCATCAGAATCCATAAATGACCTAGGATATATTTGATATATCACTGTTGGTTTCCACCATTCTCGCCAAGTAAAATCAGTAGTTGAAACATTGGTAACTGCAATAGTACTACAAACGATAAACAGATATATTGCCAGTGTCCTATCTGTACACGCTGCCATGATTACACTTATCGCAGGCTATGGTGACCTTCTGTGATATTCAGGATGTAATATCAGTCTGCAAAATGTGAACCTTAAATTTTAGATAGTAGATATCGCTAGAGCCTGGTGCATACTTCACATCGCAAGCGGCCGTGATATTTGGGTGGAAGCTCTATAGTCCGACGGTTCTTTATTCCGACGGTTCTTTAGTCCGTAGGTTCTTTAATCCGACGGTTCTTTATTTCGAAGGTTCTATAATCCTAATCCGAATATTAAAAGAGGTTCTTTAATCCGAATTTTAAAAACGGTTCTCTAGTCCGAATATGAAAATAGGCTCTATAGTCCGAATTTTAAAAAAGGTTCTCTAGTCCGAATATAGAAATAGGTTCTATAATCCGAATTTAAAAGAAGGTTCTCTAGTCCGAAATTGCAAAACGGTTCTATAGTCCGAAACGGATACCGTGTTCTTTAGTCCGCATTGGTAAACGGGTTCTATAGTCCGAATTTAATTTTTATCATTTGTTTCAGTATCAAATCATCAACTGTTAAATACAAATCCGCTAAAGTTCAACATGGTTGGTTTCCGTAGCGTACATTGACGTTCATCTTTATTCTGGTGATATTTTCTTCATTTTTATCTGTTTTTCATTCCATTATAATACTCTATACTAGTAATACTCTACGATGTATTCGAGTGTTGTCGAGTTCAAATTTTCATAGCGCCATCCCGTCATGTAAATGCTGCTGCCTCTTTTTTTTAAAAACATTTAAACAAATTTAGTCATTTAAACAAATTAGTTTACAGAATAGTTAAAGTTTACCATAAACTCTGCTTTAGTATTATCTAGCTAAAGGGCGCAGTAAATGTTAATGTTTTTGAAAAATCGGACTATAGAACCTTTTTACTGATTCGGACTAAAGAACACGGTATCCGTTTCGGACTATAGAACCGTTTTGCAATTTCGGACTAGAGAACCCTTTTTGAATTCGGATTATAGAGCCTGTTTCTATATTCGGACTATAGAACCCTTTTAAAATTCGGACTATAGAGCCTATTTCTATATTCGGACTATAGAACCCTTTTTTTAAATTCGGACTAAAGAGCCTATTTTCATATTCGGACTAGAGAACCGTTTTTAACATTCGGACTATAGAACCTTCGAAATAAAGAAACGTCGGAATAAAGAACCTCTTTTCAAATTTTTGTCGGACTAGAGAACCTCTTTTAAAATTCGGACTAGCGAATGCTATGAACACATGTTCGGACTAGCGAACCTTCGGACTAAAGAACCTTCGGATTATAGAACCTTCGGATTATAGAGCAGTCCCCGATATTTGAGCCAGTTTTTAACGACTCCGCGATGAAATTCTTATTGCGTGATGAATTTCTGGTCATTGTTGAGAGTTGAATTTGTTTTACTTCGTTGCAATATCGCAGTGCTGTGTATTTTTTATTGGCTGCTATTAAACTTTAATCATGGCTGGGTTATAACGCTATGGCCCATCAAAACTTTAAGCTATCATTTTAATCTTCATCGCTTTCAATTTCATCACACGATACTATATACGTTAGAATACATGATCGCTGCATATCGCGCGATGCTGTAACGGACTTTAGTCTGCCATATTATCTTTTGAATAGTCAATTTACTTTGAAGATTTTAGGAATGATAACTAAAGACCCATTCAGTGATCCCAGCGCATAAAAATATCTAAATTATTTATAAATTGCTTAAAAGTGAAGGCTAAGTCATTCAAATTGTCATTTTGCTATTTTTAAAAATGAAAAGTTTGGCAAAAAACGAAGAAAATGGCAGTATTGACGAATTTGAAGCCCCATACAAATACATGTAGTTAATTTATATACTGGCAGCATTGTTATGGTAAATAATGGCTTGTTGATGGTACAACTCATTGCTGCTAATGTCAAACTTGCCACAGTAATTGTGATTGTATCACACAAGTAAATGACAAAACATGCGGTTGTGGACTTAACATGGTTCGGAAACAAACTCTTCAATATGTAAGATAAACGGTTCAAAACAGACCATTACCATAGATAATCGGTGTCTTGTTGAGGTATGGTGAGCATGTTAGTCGCTTGGAAGGCTCTACCCCTTCGGGGTCTCGCCTTCCGCATAATATCATGCTCACAATACCAGACAGGGTCTCGCCTTCCGTAAAGCGTCGAGAACCTATAGAGTTGGGATGGGGAGGGGGGTTAGGGATCTATATTTTTCCGATTTTTTTTCAACACACGTTTCAAATAGATATGGCGCCCCCTAAGATGGCGTCCGGGCGCCCCCTAAGGCGGCGCCCGGGGAACGTGCCCCAGTTAAATTATAATAGCTACACCACTACAGCATCCAACAACCACAACCACAATCATAATAACGACTATTTTATTCTTTTTTATGTTGAGTTTATTTTTGGTCACCCCTTTAATTTTTTTCCTCCATCATTTTGGAGACTCTTAATGTAGTGCCAATGGCACGTACCACACCCTCTCCTCTAGCTATTCCACTAAGCTTAATTGAATTGAGAGGGAGGTAGAAAGATACTTGCAAAGGGATCCGGAGAAGTGTGTAACATAGCCAGGATTTTAGTGTG